>NC_051065.1:17232000-17532000 GCF_004664715.2 Peromyscus leucopus | reverse complement strand
GCAGTTCATCAATGATGATCATGAATTGATGGTGATGATGATAATGATAGATCTGTTCAAAGCTGTTGGGCTCTAAGAGTTAATAATGAAGAGTAATCTCTTATTTCAGTAAAACAATCCTAGCAAGGTGGCAGTGATTTCCTGGGCAGTGGGTTCTTTGTATAAGACAGAAGTAGAAGGGAGGAATGCCTTTCTGCTTAGAGATTAGCTCCTGCCACTTTGATGATACCAAGGCAACCAATTAACCCCATTGGATTTTCCAGGCTGCACCTTAAAAGTATTGCAGGCCGGGCGTTGGTGGCGCACGCCTTTAATCCCAGCACTCGGGAGGCAGAGCCAGGCGGATCTCTGTGAGTTCAAGGCCAGCCAGGGCTACCAAGTGAGCTCCAGGAAAGGCGCAAAGCTACACAGAGAAACCCTGTCTCGAAAAACCAAAAAAAAAAAAAAAAAAAAAAAAAAAAAAAGTATTGCAATATGTTTGCCTCATAACCCAGGGTCAGGCATTAAAACCCTGGTTTGTTCTAGCCACCCTATGAGACTGAGAGATCATCTTGCCCTGTGGAGAGAAGCTAGAAACAGGGAAGAGGAATACTTTTTGCATTTTATATTGGAGTTCTGTGCAATCATTATGCCCATTTTTTTTTCCTTTGGATATGCTTCCTGTATTGAGCTCACAGGGAATTTGATCTCCCAATATGAATAAATAAAAGATATTAACTATCCATACATTTGTCTTTTAAACATCAATTTGGAACAGTATGGACATAAACAAAAGTCTTTGTTTCCTCCCCACACTAATCTGAGGCTCACAGAATGTTGAAGCGCAGTCTAACTTGTTGCTACACACTGAGGTAGTCAGTCTAGCCTTGCTGCCTTGATATTGGAATCTTCTTGACAACAAGATATGAGAAGGGCATCTTCATTCCAAGCATGCTGGCCTCAGCTGTAATGAACACTTATTCTGGCCTAGAACACTTTCCCATGAGTCTTCACAGCAGGGAAGTTAGCGGGTGGCACCTTTGATTTCATATAAATTACGAAAATAATCTAAAGTTCTTGAGCCAACATTCATGAAAAAAGTACCATCATTCTGCCACACTGGCACTGCCAACCCATGAAAACATTTTAATAGGCAACTAGCTTCCTCGTGAATATATTCTAAGTGTGTCGTGTTTCCTTCAGAAACTGTCATGTTTATAATTACCATTCCAGTTTTGGTGGTAGAATTTTCTCTTCCAGTCAAAAGGAAGTTTTTCCTTTGGATGAAGGACACGAATACAGATACTGTTTCCACGGGTGTGTACTGAGCTGATGGTAGAGTGCCTTGAATTGCAGATCCAAATTTTTCATTTTCCTCTATGATTTATTCTAAATTTCTCCATTCTAGATAAAAATGCCACTATCTTAGAGCTGTTCAGTTCTGTTTGTGTACATCACCCTTTAGGTCTCTTTGGGAAGTGGGCCATCTCTCTCCCCATAAGTATACACTTTAGCCATGTAAGAACAAGGCAGCGTGCTGGAAGAACCCTTCAGGAAGACCACTCCTCCCTAGTACTAGCATCTCTGGACCACATAGCATCAAATCTATGGTGCAAGTCTGTTCACATTTCAACATCTCTGAAACCAGGTATGTGTTACAATCATCACTACCTTGCCAAATATTTGGCAGTCACTTTTCTTTCAAGCAACATAAATAGTAGGCATCATGACAATGAATTCTTGCATCTGATGAGATAAAGAATCATTCTTTACAATCAAACCTTGGTAAGAAATGCACATCAGTATATATCACAGGTGTTTGTAGCCATGTGCATGTAACTGCAAAGGAGACCTGTATCAGGGAATTGCCAGTGTGGTCTGTGATAGAAAACTCATGGCAAGATAAGATCAAGTGTCTGAAGTGACCCTGAAGAGAAGGAACAGAGCTGGTTTACTACCTGGCTTCTGGGCCAAGTCTCTCAGAATTAATGATTATAGTCAGGCAAATGGTGTGAGTGAATATGGAGGGAAAGAAATGAACAAAATTTTTCTTCAACAGAATTGTGCAATGATGTGTGTAACCAGTCACAAGCAGCTATGCATTATCATCACATAAACACATGTACCAGGAGACATGCAGGGCCTAGTCACTGAAGACACCCCAGGCCGTCTCATCACTTAAATTGGTTCAGTAGACCCCAGAGGGTAGACACTCAGGGTACTTCCTTCCCATTTAGTGAGTATCTTTTCAACGCTGCCTTTGCTGGTACGCCAGTCATCTGAGCACCCATCACAAGGCTAAGCTTCTGGTGTGTCTCTTGGCTTCGGCTTCCCACTGACTAGTTAATAATTAACGTCATCTCCTTGTACCATTTGTCTATTATTCAATAGCTTAATCTTCTCTGGAAAAAAAGTGACCAATTTTTAAAACCAGTTTCTTTCATATGCCAAAACCTACATGTTAGGCAATCGTTTTATAAAACTCAACTTGTACCTAACTTGTTTTCAGTTAGTTGGCTCACCTGTTGCTTCCAAATAATTTGAAACAAGTCTTTCCATCTGCTTTTCTGGTGTGTAACTTCAGATTGAATGCCAGTCATAACACAGACATTATGGAATGAAGCCCTATTTCTTGAAGTGAAGCTGAGACACTTACCCAGCCTGGGCGTGTACTGCTGGCTACTGGGTTTGCCTTATGAAAAGCATCAGAACAGTAGCAGATGGTCTAGGTATCAAGGTGACACTTAACTAAGTGTCTGCAATTCTTCTGGTAGAGTATGTTTTCAGTTCTTTTATCTCCGGTCACTTCCCCATATGTCAATAATGAATTTGATCAATGGGGGAGGGCCCAGCCCATGGTGGGTGGGGCCATCCCTGGGCTGCTGGTCCTGGTTCTATAAGAAAGCAGGCTGAGCAGGCCAGGAGAAGCAAACCAGTAAGCAGCACCCTTCCAGCTCCTGCCTCCAGGTTCCAGCCCTGCTTGAGTTCTGTTCTGACTTCCTTCAATGATGGACTGTAATCTGGAAGTGTAAGCCAAATAAACCAGAAGTATGTTTTGAGTATAAATATTAAACTAGTTTCAGTAAGAACAGTGAAAAAAAGGACCAATTTCTTCAGGCAGAGTTAATTGCATTTATTATTTTAAAATCTTGGCTCATCAGATGGTGTCTTCATGTGGTCGAGAACGGGAGAGTGCCATGGAGCATAGGAAACTCAGTTCACATTCCATCTTTGTACAAAGGACAACAGTTTTGACTAGATGTAGTGGGTGTTTTTCTCTCTCTAATACCATAGGGCTTCTCTCTAGATGTTCATAAGGTTGTGATTACTTGAACATTTCAGTAGATTCTATTTCTAGGTTTATGTCCCCTGAATTTTTTTGTTGACATTTCATAAATTCACAAGTAAATGTGAGGCAGGATCATGCCTTAATTTTGTGAGTCAGAAAAATCTTACATGAGAAAAACAGAATTCTGACCTTATTCAAAGCAGCTAAAAGATGGCTGAGTTTTTATTAAACTTTACAGATGCAAGTCACTGCTAAGCTACATATTATGTTAATGACTTGAGGGTCTTAGAATATTTTCAAATGATCATTTTATTCATGTATTAAAACAACTTAGAAATTAATATACAGGGTGTCTTAGTTAGGTTTTTCTATTGTGATAAAACACCATGACAAAAAAAGCAAGTTGGGGAGGAAAGGGTTTATTTGGCTTACACTTCCAGATTATAGTCCATCACTGATGGAAGTCAGAACAGAAACTCAAGTAGGCCTAGTACCTAGAGGCAGGAGCTGATGCAGAGGCCACGGATGGGGTGCTGCTTACTGGCTTGCTTCCCATGGCCTGCTCAGCATGCTTTCTTATAGAACCCAGGACCAGCAGCCCAGGGATGGCACCACCCACCATGGGCTGGGCCCTCCACCACTGATCACTAATTGAGAAGAAAATGCTTTACAGCTGGATCTCATGGAGGCATTTCTTCAACTGAAGCTCCTTCCTCTCTGATGACTCTAGCTTGTGTCAAGTCGACACACAGAACCAGCCAGTCCAACTGATCCCTTGTTAACTGGACACACAAACACATCACTACTAGGCCACAACCCTTCCTTTTTTATTCATCCTCAAGACCTCACATTAAAAATGCAAATTTAAAAGTCCCACAGTCTTTACACATTAAAATTTCAGTCCCTTTAAAGTAGCCAATCTCTTTTCAAATCCAAAGTCTTTTAAAATTCAAAGTCTTACAACTGTGGGCTCCAGAAAAATACTTTTTCTTACTTTAAGAGGGAAAAATCAGGGCACAGTCACAATCAAATCAAAGTAAAGCCAAATTCCAACCATCGGATGGCTGGGATCCACTCACGATCTTCTGGGCTCCTCCGAAGGGCTTGGGTCGATTCTCCAGCTCCGCCCTCCGCAGCACACACAGCTTGTCTTCTAGGCTCCAGCTGGCTCCACTCCACTGCTGCTGCTGCAGTTACTGAGATCTCAAAAACACTGGGGTCTTCTGCTGCAACTGGGCTGCACTTTCTTTCACCAATAGCCTCTCTCTCATAAGCTCTCTTCATGGTGCCAAGCCTCAAAGTCTTTGCATGACCCCTTCAGTCCAGGGCTTTCAACTGCCATGAGACTATATTTTACCAATGGCCTCTTTGGGCCTCTCACAGTGCCAAGCGTCAGCTGCTCTCCATGACCCCTTTATACTTTCAAAATCAGTACCACCTGAGGAACTCTTACACATTACCATGTCCAGCTGACAGCGTAAGCTACAACCTCGGCTGCCTCTGGAACACAGCTTCTCTGCGCTCTCAGGAAACACTTCCCAGAAGATTTCACTTCAGTGATACTGGTCTCTTCTTAATCACTGTTAATTTCTTAGCTCCAGCAGACCACCATCAAATATTCCAGCAAAAGAAAGTTTCACTTTAGTAGTTCTTGTATCTTGTTAATCACAGCTGATTCTTCAGTCCCAGCTAACCAGAACCACAGAATCTTAATTCAAAATAACAAATGGCCCTGATAGAGCCTTTAAACCTCCCTCTGAAACTTCACAAGCCACGCCTACGTCATCTGCCCTCCTCCTAACATTCGCCTCTCCCAAGCTCTTCCAGAACATCCCACTGAGCTCCTAACACTCTTCTAGCCCCAAGTTCCAAAGTCCTTTCACAAACCTCCCCAAACCTGTTCAGGTCGGCCACAGCAATAACCTACTCCTGGTACCAACTAGTCTTAGTTGGGGTTTCTATTGTGATGAAACATCATGACCAAAAGGCAAGTTGGGGAGAAAAGGGTTTATTTGGCTTATACTTCCAGATCATAGTCCATCACAGGAGAAGTCAGAACAGAAACTCAACCAGGGCTGGAACCTGGAGGCAGGAGCTGACACAGAGGCCATAGAGGGGTGTTGCTTATGGGCTTGCTTGCCCTGATTTGCTCAGCCTGCTTTTTTTTTTTTTTAATTACTGAGATAATTTTATTGGAAACAAAGTGATAGTACAGATTAAAAAGGGATACACAAGGTTAACAGCAGGCCACAAAAATGAGAGTACCTTCAGGTTACAATTTGGGGTATCTTTATTTATTTATATTTTTGATGATGCATGTCTTTATTTTTTATTTATTTATTTATTTTTTGAATGCCAAATGCCCGTTTATTGAAGGAGGGAGGAGGTCTTAAACACAGGCTTACAGCACAATGGGAGAACCCCAGAGGGCAGAAGTTCTCTACTGATGTTTTACAATCTTGTATCTAAGCTGTTAATGCCTATTATGCAGGATACACAGACAAGGAACTTCCCTTAAGCATTGAAGAGGGTGGAACCCGGCAGGGAATTAGCATAGGGAGGACATCAAGGTCAAGGTCAGCAAGCAAGGCAAGAACTACCCAAAACGGGGGGTGGGGGGGGCAGGGCCCTACAGGTCCCCCCTTCTACTAAAAAATGAGCTTCTGACTTAAGTTGCATGGGACATCAGCAGGTCACCTTACCCATCATGGAGACACCTGCCCAGGCCACATAGGCACTCTGTCTTAGGTTGGTCAGCACCCCTCAGGTATTACCCGTCTCTGAATACTCATTATCACACAGGCTCAATCGTGTGTGAGCTACAGAGTTAACTGCTGCTAAAGATCTCAAAGTGGCGCTGGGCTTGCAATCTGTGTGTTCGACATAGAAAAGACCAACAGAAGTCCTAACCCACCCATAGCCAGTAGGCTAAAGGCAACTGAGCCATTCCCTTCCTTAACAAGCCTTACTGCTACATAATCAAAACACTAAACATACAGAACAAAGAAAAAATATTAAGAGCCGCAAAGGAAAAAGACCAAGTAACATATAAAGGCAAACCCATCAGAATAACACCAGACTTCTCAATAGAGACTATGAAAGCTAGAAGGTCCTGGACAAATGTTATGCAGACACTAAGAGACCACGGATGCCAACCCAGACTATTATACCCAGCAAAACTCTCAATCACCATAGACGGAGTAAACAAAATATTCCATGATGAAAACAGATTTTTTTTTATAGGATCCAGAACCACCAGCCCAGGGATGGCACCCCCAGCCATCGGCTGGGCCTTCTCCCATAGATCACTAATTGAGAAAATGCCTTACAGCTGGATCTCATGGAGGCATTTCCTCAACTGAGGCTCCTTCCTCTCTGATGACTCTAGCTGTGTCAAGTTGACACACAAAACCAGACATCCAGTACACAGGGCATAATTAACATTAATGATTCCACAAAACCATTAAAATCAACTTCCCCAAATATTTATATTTTAATCATTTCTAAGATACTCCTGAATATCAGTAAAATCTGATACACCAATAACCACACCAAAAACTTGTACCTTTCCATGTCTCTTCACCTATGTGACTTCACACAACATCAGTAAAATTGACTAGGCTAGCTGACACAAGAATGTCCTCTTGCACAAAAACTCTACAGCCCATTTTAATTTCAGAGATATCGAAAAACCAAGAGAAAGTCTAGAGATATTAAACACAACATTGTCTGTTTTGAGTTGTGGAAATTGGGTTCCAAAATTGGAGATAACTTGTCTAAGTTGAGGTTCAAGGTCAGATTCACAAGGAAGAACACTGGGAAAAGGATAAAAACAAACCAGAAAATTCAAGCTGCCCACAAGGAGTATGGCCTATTTGGTCCCACTCCTCTTCTATTGCCCACAACCCTGCTGTCAAAGGACAATCCAGGTAAATTTCCTATTACAAAAAAACATAGCAGCCATACCAGGAGGCTGACATTTGCAGATAATAAACCTGAAGGAAATCTGTAAGTGTGAATCATATAAAAATGTGTATCAGTCAACTGTAACACTAGAAACAGCAAAAGAGCAAATAGTTGGCCTTTGCTGATGAAGAGTAATTGATGAAGAGAAAAAGAGAGGAGGGGGTTTGCTGTATAAATTATATCACCTTTGATTTTATCTGTTTATGTAACTTTCAAATGCTAATTCAAGTGCAGCATACAGATTTGAATCTATATTTGTGGTGGTGTTTTCTCTAAAACATTAACCTGAAAAGGTGAAGTATGACAAATGAAGAACACTCTACCAAGACAGACAAGTGTCTAAGTAAACAACTATGAAGAAATAAAACCCCCTTCAAATATCAGCACAGGACATTATTAAATGACTGAGCCAAATGTTATTCTTAAATTGCATTTCACTGGGACTGAAGTGTAACACTTGGAAGGCTGTTACAAATATTACGTTACAGAATGAAAACAAGTCTAAAATTTTTTTATGAAAGAATAATCTATGATAAATTAACTTTATCATGTAAGACTATCCAATGTAGCAGCCACTGGCCACATGTGGCAACTAAACACTGAAAATATAGCTAATTGGAATTCAGATATATTGTCTTTGTAAAACTCATAGGTGGTTTCAAAGACTTAAGAAACAAAATAAAATAAAACAAAAGGAATCCAAACCAGCAAAATATCTTATTAATAAATCTATATTTTATGTTTATACAAATCATTTGTATTCACTTATATATATATATTTAAATTCTATAGAATTTTTTCCTTTATATAAGACAAATGTTAAATGGGATATACAATATGCATTTAAATAAAATATAATATACACATATTTTATATTTAACTGTATTGTATGTATGTGTTACAAAGCTTTACATTTCATACTGAAATATTTTTATATATTGAACAATATAAAATAAGTTAATTTCACCTGCTTATTTTAGTATTTTAAATTAAGAACACTTTAAAACAACTAGACTGCCTAAAATCCTATCTGTATGGCTACCACTGTATTTTTGTTGGATAGTCTTGGTCTAAGGCATTAGGCAAATCAGCAAAGAGCTTAGGTCACCATTATTCTATGTTGAATACATGATACACTTAATCCATTTCTTTCCTAGAATTGGTGGCTTTAGTTGGTCAAAGACATCATTATATACTCATATATGTTAATTTAAAGTGACTTAACCTACAAAATCACCATCCATCACATTTTCCTATTTTTTTTTTCAGTTAGGTCCAGTCTATGTATGACACTTGTTGATTCACACAAGATTTGTCAGAGTGATAGAGCGGGCTGGGAACTAAAGGCCCATCAAAAGTGAAAAGATACACCTGCCATCACAGCTATTGGGAGGCCAAGGAAGCAAGATGGGAAGTTCAAGATCTGTCTGGGCTACAGAGTGAGACACTATCTCCAAATAAAAGCTACAAAATGGGCTGGGAGTTGTAGTGTAGTGGTACTTGCCCAGCAGATGAGAGGCCCTAAGTTCAATCTCTGGTATTGTGTTTTAAAAGAGATGAGAAGAATCCCTTTCTCTCTCTATACACACACACACACACACACACACACACACACACACACACACACACACACACACTTACAAATACAGATATGAGATAGATATTTACAGACAAAATACATTAGATATAGTCCATACACAAACAGAATGATTAACAGTGAAAAGAACAAGATTGACCACAGGGTCCACAATGATATGAAACTGCACATCTGTTTAATGCCAGCAATCGGAGGATGTGACATGGACGCAAGATTTTTCTTCAAAGAGATTAGAATGCATCTATGGCTATAGGTGCTTGTAGCTGAGAACTATAGAGGATAGATGTAAAGATCATTTAGTCCAGCCTTCTGTTTTCACAGATAAGGGAACTGAGGCTCATGGCTGAAGGAAATTTCCCAAGGCAGAGTAAGCCTCTTTCAATAGACAAGACAGCTGAAGTCAACACACATCAGGATGAGGTCTATAAAATGTCAACGCTGTGCAGAGACCCTGCAAACAAGACACCACGGCTCCTTTCTCTGGGACTGGCACACATTCCAGGACTTCCCTTGGTTAAATTGTGGCAACTGAATCTTAGCTTGAGCTGAGAGTGGCTTGTGAGGAAGGATGAAGGTCTTAAGAGTCAGTGACAAAGCAAGAGAAAATGATATTTTTGGGTTTTCCTATTAACTGGGCCATCTAGTTAATGTTATTTGAGAACCAGCACATGATACCTATTCCAGTTTCTTTCTACTTTCTCAGTGAATACACTTATGAGATTAAGCAGTACTGAAGCCCAGAGCTTACATGGCAGGCTGAATACTTTGATGGGAATCTGGAAGGGCAGGTCAGTGAAAATATACCTGATAGGGCTGGCCCTGGTATAATAACAAGGAAATTGCATGAAACCTCCAGGTCAGCAGGACAGAGGAGAGAAGCAGGAAACAGAAAGGAGGGATAGCCTGGCACCAACACATGCTTCACTGTGATGCTGCTCAGGGGCAGGGCAATGCTGGATGAGAAGACTCCTGACCTCGGGGAACAGCAAGTGGGAGAAAGCTCCCCAGGGTGATGAGGGGCAGTATCTCTGCTCCTGTACACTGGAAACCTTGCCCTTGGATGTGCCTGGACACCTGTCATAGTGTCTGCTCTCTGTGTATACTGCTCATTTCTTTAGAACTATCCAACACCATGGCCATAACCCCTGCAGTTCTCCATCTTCCCATTAAGGAGGACAGTCAGCTCCCCAGGCCCCTGTGACCGTTGGCCCCCGATTATTTCTTGTTTCAAGTTAGTCCACTCCCTTGCTTTCAGCTTTCTGTTCGCATTCAATGTCTTCTTACCCCAAAGTCCTGACCTCTTCCTTCTCTGAAGGATTCCTCAAGAAAACACTCTCCTTGCTAAACCTTCCTGATAGCTCCTCCTCCTCCATGCCCACATCTCAAATATCACTACCTGTATACAAAGCTCCGCCTTAGCTGCCTTAGGACACACTTGGCTCTATCTAGGCGTCTTCATGTATTTCCACAATTCAATCACCAGCTGTACTCCAATGACTTCCAAAATTAAACACCTCTCCAGAATATGAGATCAACGTCTTCCATCATTTCCATCACCCACCGGCTTCCTGCCCCGCCCCTCCCAAAGTGGGCTCTTGACTATTGAGCTACATCCTTCCTCTCTGAGACTTCATATAGTGTACAGGCTCCTCAATTTCAGTACAACTAAAACCTGATCTTTCTTCTTTCCCTTTCTACATAGTCTCTTTGCTAGGTACCAGCACTGACTCCACCAAGTGGCCTCATTTGAGAAGCAGCCATCTCTCTGATTTTAGCCTCCACACTCTTCCCATTTATTTCTCCTTCAGCACATCTTTCCCCTTTCTGTCTACACAGCAGGACCTGGCCTAGGACTTTTGAGGCAGCGCTCTTCCTGTATCTGCCCACTCCATTCTTTCACACTGTTTTCCGCACAATTCCTGTAAGATGCAAATTTAATCATGCTGTTTGTTCTGCAACTCAAAATGCTTTCATCACTGTCTTGCCATTAGAGAAACTCTGAACTTCTTGGCAAAAGCACAGGACTTTTTTCCCCCAGGTTATACTGGTGTCACAAAGAACTGTCCTCCTGATATTTCAGACAACTAGAGCTTCATATATACACACACACACACACACACACACACACACACTATATATATATATATATATATATATATATATATACATGTATACACTATATGTACACTATATTTTATATATATATATATATATATATATATATATATATATATATATATATATAAACACTGTTTCCTGCAAAGTCCCCCTTCCTCCAGTTTAGCATCTCCTCAAGTGCCGCCTCCCCAGGGAAGCCTCAGGAACCCCAACACATGCCTTCCACTGCATTTCTCCAGGGATCTCCCCATTCCTGTACTCCCACTTAGGAATTCGCTGTCTCAGGCTGGGAATGGCACTACACTTCCTCACTCTCCTGCACGAGCTCATTCCATTTGTATCTCTCTCTGGCCTCTTGAGAGCTGGAGCCCACAACTTCATCTCCCTGGCACCCAGCACAGCACCAGTAAGTGCAGGACAAAGGTTACAATTGTAGGCTGTCACTAACTGAACACTTGACATGTGAGAAGCACCTATCCAATGACTTCATCTGCAGGACACAACCAAGAGGAGGTCATTCCATTCTCAGTTTGCAAGCAAAGAAATAAAACAAATTAAAAAAAAACTTAGAAAATAACTTCTCCTTTGGCCAATAACTAGGAAACTCAAACCAGTTTTGGACTTCTGGCTTCCTGTTTTTAAGCACTCCACATCAGTCTAGGTTGAAATGAGGTTGGCTAATGAGGTTAAAACATATTCCTAGATAACCACTGACTCAGAATACTTTCAAAGGCCGACAGACTCACTTCTACCAACAGGAAAAAGGACACCGCTTATGAAATCTGGCAGTCTGCTCTCTCTGAGGATGCCCACCCAAGAAACAGTACATAGAACCCTGGAATTCTTCTACACAGCACTGTAAAGCTTCAAGCACTGTGAAGTGTGTCCTATCCTGGGAACAGAGGAGGAGGGAGCAACAGAGAAGACAGCATGCAGTGGCATGGATGTTTATGTTTAGACTGCTTTAGAGAGACTCCTCCCACTACTCTCACCCCCACAATTAGAGAACTTCCCTGCTCTTCAAGTGAGACCATCAGAAAAGTCGGTATCATTTGCATGGTTGGTGTCCCATCATGAAATGCATGTACTTTGTTTTTCATTCCACAGTACTCCACTGCCTTTAGATTTTAACTCCCTTTTAAATTTCCTGTATTTTGGGCTAATTATATTCTAAATTGACAACTGCAAGGTTCTCACTTTCTAATGCCTTTTAAATATCAAGCTTCTATTTTGTACTGATACCTCAATGCCTTTGCAACTACCCAGCACATAATTGAAATTAATTCTGGGTTTACACTCATAGATTATCCTACTTTCCTAGTCTCTGTGGCTACTCCAGGCTCCAGGTTATACAGTCTCAAATAAGGATGAGGAACAAGGACCACTAATAATGAAGAACACGCATTTGTCTTTCTGGTTCTGAGTTGCCGCATTCAGTATAATATTTTCTAGTTCCATCCACTTACCTGAAATTTTATGATTTCATTTTCCTTTACAGCTCACTAACATCCAACTGTGTATACATACACATTTTCATGATCCATCATCAGCTGAGGGGCATTTAGGTTGTTTCCATTTCCTAGCTACTGTGAATAGAGCAGCAATGAACATGGCTGAGCAAGTGTCTATGGAGTAGGATGTGCAGTGCCGAGGAGTAGATCTACTTTTCCAGTTTTGAGAATTTTTCATGCTGATTTCCAGAGTGCCTGCACCAGTTTGCAATCCACCAACAGTGAGTGAGGGTCTCTCCTTTCCCCCACATCCTTGTCCGCATTTATTGTCAACTGTCTTCTTGATCTTACCCATTCTGATGGGGCAAGATGGAATCTCAAAGTAGTTGTAATTTGCATGTCCCCAAGAATGCTGCACATTTTTGAGGTATTTCTTAGATATTTTTATTTCTTCTGTTCAGAACTATGTCAGTTGGATTACTTTCTTGACTCTCGATTTTGAGTTCTTTATATATCCTGGCCATCATTCCTCTATCAGATATCCAGCTGGAGAAGATTTCCTCCCACTCGGTGGTCTTGGAACCTCGAGGAGAATCCACTCCTGCCACTTTTCTAAGCCAGTGTAATTCCTGACTGCATCCTAAATTCTTAGCCTTCCATCTATAGGTAAATTCAGCTCCTGTGCCTCTTCAAGAAAGCTTATTTTTGCAGCAGATGGAGAGTATCACAGAAAGACACAACTGATCAAAATGCTGAGAACAACTTACTGTGGGATGCCCAGCCCCAAATGACACATCTCAAACACAGCCTCCTACACCTAAGGCTCAAGAAACACCATGGAAGATGAGGTGGGAAGACTTTCTTTAATTTATTTATTTATATTTTATGTGCATTGGTGTTTTGCCTGCATGTATGTCTGTGTAAGGGTGTCAGAACCCCTGGAACTGGAGTTACAATCTTGAGCTGCCATGTGGGCATTAGGAATTGAATCTTGGTTCTCTGGAAGAGCAGCCAGTGCTCTTAACCACTGAGCCATCTCTCTAGCCCAAAGTAGAAAGATTTTAAGAGCCAGAGGAGCAGGATGTCTGCTGTAAGATTATATTTTTTATAGATTTTTTTACAGGGAAGCCATATCCCTGAAATCTCAACAATATGGTCGAAGTCTAAACAAGCCCCAAACAATGACAACATCAGTTGACAAGCCAATGTGCACAGGGAAAATCTCACAAGGCCTCACCCCTAGATGGAAAGTTACAGGAAACTAATGACTGCTGAGAGAGCAAACTTAAGTCTTCCCCACTCCCTTGATTGGTTATCCAATACCAAGCAGTCAGCCATAAAACCATACACATACAAGCAATGCTAAACAGATTCAGTAGTTATATATATATAAACAGTAATTATTAAAGAGAAAATCAGAGTGTGCAACAGTGTGGGAGGTGGATCTGGAGGATTTGCGGTAACAGTCAAGTAAGGGTGAATATGATCAAAATACATTGTATGAATTTCTCAAAAAATATACATTTTATATTAAAGAAAGTCAACTTAGAGGATAAGTTAGAGGCTTCCCACCTCATGATATCCAGGAAGCAGACAGAGCGAGGGAACAGAAAAGAGGCAAGACCTGATATGTGACATAGTCTTGAAAGATATGCCCCCAATGGATCACATCTTCCAATCAGATCCACCATCTTCCACTACTGCCATCAAATTATGAACCCATTCATGAGCTAATTCATGGATGAGGTTAGAGCTCTCAGGATCCCATCAGTTTTCCAAACCCGATCTGTGAACGCTACATTGGTGGCCAAGCCTTCAGCACATGAGCCTTGGGGAGAGATTTCTGCACAGGCTCCAGTCCCGATCAAACTGAGACTCAAAGCCTGTGTGTTCTCTGTTATCTTCCTTGGTACTAGATATGATTGTAGAAAGAAACATAATTGGAAACCAAGAAAAAGAAAAATGTTTCACTTCTATGAGTCATGGAGTGTGAGGTTCTATGAGGCCTCTGGATGGGTGTGGGGGGGTAATAAGGCTCATAAACTGTAATCTGCTTTACTCCTGTGACCACGCATCTCATATCTGACAACAGCAAGACACTGGTGACCACGGAATGCCAGTCCTGCTGCAGCCACCCATTCTGTAGACTTCCAACTGTCACGATCACCCAGTAGAGAGGAAACATGTTTGCAGATCCCAGTGACCTATCCATTTCCCCATTTCTCTTGCAGGTTCCTGTAACTTGAGAGCTCATATTCAACACTAGTTTATCCTACTAGGTCTTGTCATACTCCCTGTGGGAGTTTGAATGTAATTGGCCCCCATAAATTCATAGAGTGGCACTATTAGGAGGTATGGCTTTGTTGGAGTGAGTATGGTCTTGTTGGAGGAAGTGTGTCACTGTGAGGGCAGGCTTTGAGGTTTCCTATGCTCAGGATACTGCCCAGTGTCACAGTCTCCTTCCTCTTGCCTGCAAGATTTAGGACTCTCAGCTACTCCCCCAGTATTATGTCTGTCTGCATGCCACACCATGATGATAATGAACTGAACTTCTGAAACTGTAAGCAAGCCTCCTCAATTAGATGTTTTACTTAGAAGAGTTGCCATGGTCATGGTAGCACTTCACAGCAATAGAAGCCCTAACTAAGACACTCTCCTTCCACTGATACAGCTGCTTCTACCTGGGAAAAATGTACTTGTGCCATTAGATACATTGAAAATAGTCATGTGGAAGATTTTCTATTGGGGAACAAGACTTAACATACTTCTCATAAGTCTAGACACAGAACTAGAGATGCTCAGACAGAGCAGTTAAACAGATACTCAGATCTCCCAGATAGCGGAAAGGGTATAAAATCACAAGCAATTACCAGCTGATGTCTTTAGCTTTCACTGGATGATCAAGGGTCAGTTTTCTAATCTCAGGTTTCTCTAATTATTGCAAGTAACAGAACTCTGTAGTTTAACTGCTAGGTTTCCTCAAGATTCGTTTTTAATAACATTGCAACCATTTTCCTAAGTAATAAGAAATGCTATCATAAAATAGCATCTCTTGCAATCAAAACTCCTGTACTGGGCTAAGACCAAACTTCGTGTTTGAGAGACTAAGAACCATAAACTTATTTTGAAACTATAGTATTCTCTACAAATATGTTTTAAAAATAAAAATTGAAACCTCAAAAGAAAACAGAAGCAATTGGGGGTGGGCAGTGAGATGGCTGGGCAAGTAAAGGTACTTATGGTACAAAGCTGGCAACCTGAATTTAACCCCTTGGAACCTACGGAAAGGCGGAAGGAGACAACCAAGTCCACAAATTTACTCTATGACCTTCACACATGGGGCATGGCGTGCTAAGGGTGCTCAACATTATGCACAGACATATACACAAAACAACAATAAAAGTGTGTGTGTGTGTGTGTGTGTGTGTGTGTGTGTGTGTGTGTGTGTTGAACAAAGGGTAAGAAACATTTTGGAGTGTGGATTTAATAATCATGTCCTACTTTACTTCCTAGCTTCAGAGCAGTTGAGATATCAGACTTAAACCAGAGGACCATGGGAGCCAATTTGAGAGACAGGGCTGAAATAATCATGTTTTCAGTAAGTTATCGTTTATGGGACCATAATGGTCAACAAATATCCTGAGTGTCTTCCTTCCTTCATTACCATTTTCAAACCAGCTGGTGCTGTCTTTTCAAAATCCCTGTAATTTTTAGTTACCAGATCTTAGGCATCAAAGGCTGCGCCCCCCCACCCGCCCATGTTGATGGACAAACCCTTTCTTGAGCTGTTTTCAATGCTACATAAAAAGGGGAGGATGTCGTCTCCTTTCTAAACCTTAATTTCTCCCCCAGAAAGAGGCAGCTAATACTATTTGCCAACATATCGGCATGGGGCGTTAAAGGCCCTAAAGACAAGTTGAGGGGCTTTGGGACTCTCCAAGTCAAAAGATAGTGGGGAGGGTAACGGAAGACTGGCATAACAGGATATACTTTCAGAGGAAACAGGAGCTGCGTTAACCTCGGGGCAGGAAAGGCGGAGTCAGCAGCGCAGCACCCAAAGAAACCCGCGCGCCAGGCTTTGCAAGAACGTGGCATGCTCAGTGACTCTTCCTAGCCCGCAGGGGCCAACCACAGGCCTCCTGGCACCAGTCATTATAAAAAAGGTACCCATCGGCGCTTAGCCACCCCTGCCAAAGACCAGCAATGGAGGAACAGCAAAAGCAAACGTCAGATACCGCTGCAGGTGAACTAGGCAACAAGTCAGCCCTAAACACAAGTCCCTGTCCAGAGGGCACCTAGACGGGGCGGGGGTAGGCCCTCATGCTCTGAGAAAGGGAGGCCAGCCGAGGGCTTGTGGGGATGCGGCTTGGGTGCGGGTGCAGGTGCTCTTGGGGCTACCCTCCCGCTTCCCCGGGACTGACGCACGCTCCCAGAGCGCGCGCATCCTCCTCACATCCAGGCCCGAGGGAGGATCCGCAGGAGGGAAGGGAGATGATGCTCCTCCCGCACCCGGATCCGGGGCGGACGAGGTGACCCGCCTGTTACCCGCCGACCCCAAAGGGCAGCGGAGGCAGCCTTGGCTTGGCGTCCCCAATCGCCCTGGCTGCCGCCGGGCGTCTCCCGCTGCAGCATGCAGCCCGCCCGGCTCGCCCCCGCCCCGGCCCCGGAGGGCAGGTACCTCGGAGCCCCGGCCCCTAGGAGCCTCCCGGCGGAGATCCGAGCGTCCCTCCAGCTCCCTGCGCCGACGTCAGCGTCAGCTCTGGCGAGGGAAGGGGCGGGGAGCGCAGGAAGCGGTCCTTCCTGCAGCGGCCGCCGCCAGCCGGAATAGCAGCGCCGAGCCCGAGCACGCCGCGCCGCAGCGCAGCACCGCTGCCCGGGCGGGCACCCCCGCCGCCCTCCCCTCACCCACTCCCGGGCCAGCGCCCGCCGCCTCCCTCCTACAGGGACAGCAACGGACGACCGCTCCCCCCACGGACCCCAGGACCCGGGTAGGGGGAGGGCGGTGGTCTCACCTTGTTTGGAGTGGATCAGGGATAAGAGGAGCGAGTGTCCCTCTCTCTGCTCCCTGGGGTCTTCCCGTGACCCCCATCTCTAGGGTATCTTGCGTTTGGACCTGCTGTCGGAGATAACCCCGCCCCTGCTCTCTGGCAGGTGTTCCACGTGTCCATAGTGCTCGCGTCACAATGACCTGTCTACAGGTGGCCAAAGCAGAGAACGCCCCATAGTTCCCTCCTTGTATTGTGTAAGGAGTGCCTGCTACTTACTTCCTTTAGAGTTTGGGGGCTTGAATAGACAGGAGATTTCATGAGGTCAATGCCAGAACCCTCAGAGATTTGCCTCTGGAACCCAAATTTGTGCTAAAGGGCAAAAGGCCTTGATAAGGAAAAACAGTTGGGTATGTATATACCTATCTGTTTTTCATATCCATATGCCATAGCTGTGTCTTTTGTTTTTGACACAGCGTTTCATCCCTTCTTATCCTATGTCACAAGGATATCTTGCATATCACAGGAAAAAAAAGTGTGGAACAGTGTTTCCTAGTACCATGTCTCTTGAAACAGATACCAGGGCTCATCCCTCCTTTTATGTATGTATTGGCTGTTTGTTGAATGGTGACTGCTAGAAACAGCTCAGAGGGTGGTGGAAAGAAAAATTACCGAAAAGTGAAAGTCAGAAATCCACAGCTAACATCAAGGTGTGCTCCCTGGTGCCAAACCAATGCTGCAGCCTGTACGTTGAATCCTTCTCGGGGGCCCAGCGTTGTAGGTGAAATGATTATTTCTGTTTTGAAGGTGAAGACACCGCTAGAGTGCCATAAAGAAGATGGGTGGAACAGAGGCGGGGTCAGTGGTAAAGAGCCAGGCTTGAACCTAGGGTTGTCCGAACCAAGAGACCTCACCTAATCCCAGGAGAGAATGGGGTTTAAAAAGACATAATTAGGTTGGGTATAAAGCTCACTAGGTAGAGCACTTACCTAGCATGCACAAAGCCCTGGGTTTGATCCCTAGGGAAGCAAAGTAAATAAAAATGTAAGATTATAGTTTTTTAATAGAATGAAGTGCTATGTTGTTCTAGCATCAGAGGTATCTGATAAATGACTAGCTGTGGCACCAAAGAAGGAATACAGTATTCCAGAGTTCCCCTTGACTCCATTCTTCATACCAGTAGCCATTTGTTAGTTACATGAAAGCAGAAGAATCCCATTTATGGAAAGTTGTTTTTAAGGCAAGTACCTATGTTACAAGAGAGTCAGTTGAAAGTGTTCCCTGGAAGCATAGTTCACTGGAACTTAAGCACGGAGAGAGTAAGGAAGCAGATTTACAGAACTATTACGTTCCCTTTCACACTTTTAAAAGCTAAGGCAGAAACCTTGGTGTGAGTCTGAGAGCCTGTCATGAAGGCTGACGTTTGGCTTTCAAAGACAATACCTGACCATGGCAAAATACACAATAAGCACTGACTGGCCAATGTGACACAGGATGATTCCTTACCTCCCAGAGAATTTAATGACACACCCTAAATGACTTATCATTTATTTACTTATTTGTTTTTTGAGGTGTGTTCTCGTTATGTAGCCCAAGCTAGACTGGCACCAGAGATCCTCCTGCCTCAGATGCTGAGTGGTTGGACGACAGGATGTCCTACCATGCATAGCTTCAAGTGACTTCATTTGCAGTCTTGTTCTAAAACTTAGGATAATATTTGAAGAAGGAAACAATTCCTGCTCATCCTACTTTATCATAGTGTATGCTTTTCCCTTTTCACTTAAAAATTCTCCTGACTGGAGAGATGGCTTAGAGGTTAAGAACACTGACTGCTCTTGCAGAGGACCTGGTTTCGATTCCCAGCCCCCACATGGTAGCTTATAACCATCCATAGCTCCAATTCCAGGGAATCCAACAACCTCTTCTGATCTCCTGGGGCACCAGACACACATAGTGCACAGATGTACATGCAAGCAAAACATCCATACAATATAAAAAAAATGTAAAAAAAAATTAAAATTCTCTTCTAGAATACTTTCATTTGTTTCTAGGTATTCCATTGTTTCATCTTGCAGAACATGTACAAGGAACCAGTGAAAATCAGAAACAATGAGAATGGTTATTGGATGATGAGATCTGAAATTAGAAAAAATTAAAATACAAATCCAGAGTTCAACAGCACAACAGACTTCTTCATAGGAAAGACTCTTTCTAGATTCAAGACATGCTGCTAGGTCTGCAGGAGTTAGGGATGCTAGGCTATTGCTAACAGGGATCCAGGAGAGCCGTGGCATGGTGAGGATAGTTTGTTTTCTTCCCTTAAAGTAATTTGGAAGGCAAGCCTTAGTGCCAGTTACTTTTCTTGTTGCTGCAGCAGAACAGTTAACAAAGGCATCTTAAAGAAGAAGGTTTATTCTTGCTCATGGTTTGATGGGGTAAGGTAGATTATGGCAGGGAAGGCATGGCCATGATAGTGCGAGGCAGCTGGTCACATGGAATCACAGTCAGAAAGCACAGAGAGATGAAGACCATGCCCGTGCTTTTGGTTTCTCCTTTTCAGTCTCGGACCCCATCCCTAGGGTCAATCTTCCCTCTTCAGTTGACCCTCACAGACACAACCAGGGGTATGTCTCCTTGGTGACCAACACATCATAAGTCTACCCCTGTTATCTTGATGCCCAAATGCATCGGTTTTAATGGTAACATTCCACCCCTGGCCCTCAAAGTTCGTGTTTATCTCATAATGGAAAAATGTATTTAGTCTTCTTTGTTTCCAGAGTCTTAACAGTCCCAACATTGTGCCAAAGTCCAAAGACTTTTCTGAGACTTGGGGAAATCTTTTAACTCTAAGCTCCTGAAAGATTAAAAACAAAACAAAACAGTTAACTGCTTCCAATACACCAAATAAACATTCCCCTTCTGAGAGGAAAGAATGGGGACATAGTGAGGAAAGATTGTACCAAAGCAAGACTGATACACTCAAGAGGTCTATATCTAGCATCTGGGGCTTGTGGTGGTATCATCTGGGGTTCAGCATGCTTGGGAAGCTGTGCCTCTTGTGGTCTGCTACCTGCAGCACATGTAGCTTCTCCCTTGAACCAGTTCCACCCTTCTGTTCACTTTCCTCTGTGGATGCTCCCCTTCCCCAGTCCTGGCATCTCAGCCAGTCTACAGCCGCCACTGCAACTTAGATTTTCTTTCACAGAGTCACACAGTGACCTCTCTGAGGCCTCTTGCAAGGAATCCAGTGATGCACCCTATTGCCTGGTCTCAATGACTTCCTAGAACCTTGATATAAGCTTCCATGACCTCATAACTCTTGTATTATTCATACTTGCAAAAGCAGCACCATGTGGATGATGTTTCTAAGGTCTACCGTCAGCTCAGGATACGGCTTGTACTTACCCCTTTACCACAGATACTAGAGGTCTCTGTGTGCTCTGTGGCTGAACCTGGGGCTGCTTCTCTAGGAAACCTGTTCAATGGTCCTCTCAATTCATCTCTCTTCTTTCAAATTAATTTGCAATTTAGAAGTTGGAGCTTTCTGTGGGTTGGGTCCTACTCTCAAGGTACTTTTCCTATTGGCCCAATGAAGAGGCGGAGGTTTCTCTTCAATGACACTAATCTCTTTAACTTATCCGCCCCTACTTTGTTTATATCTTTAAACTCTGCTACATTTCTTTCCTGGCCAAACAGCCATATTTCTTATTTCCTCACTCTCTCGATGTAGAGCTGAGTGTGTGTGGGGGGGGGGGGAGGAGGGAGCACTAACCAGACCATAATTCTGGGTATTATGTTATCTTGGAATTTCCTCTGCCAAACAACTTGGTCCAGCACTTTTGATTTCAGCCTCACTCAAAGTTTCAGGACACAGAAGGTATTTGTAATCATCGCCACTTTATAGTATGAGTGGCTTCTACCTCAGTTCCTGATAGAGCCCTGTTCCATTTTGAAAGCTCTGTACTGGGTTCCCACTGTCTACATTTCCCACAGCATCCTGGACTCCTAAACTCCTGCCCGAATGACCCCCTTAGCCTCTGTTTACAGATCTAGGGCGTCTCTAGCCTGCAACTCCAAACTCTCTCACAGCCATCTGCAAACTGGATCTGAAGGCTTGCCAACACCCAGGTCAGGTCTGCGACAGCAATGGCCCTACTCCTTAGCACCAGTTTTCTGTGTTAGTTACTTTTCTTATTAGATGATGGGATATAGTAGCAGCAACATGAATTGGCTGATCATAATGGCTCCACAGTCAGCTTTCAACATGGAACAGGACTCTACTGGAAACTGAAATAGAGGTCACTCATACTGTAATTTGTCAAAAAAATATTATGACTACCTTCTGTGACCTTAAATTCTCTCACACCGAGAGATGGGTGCTGGAGCTTAGCTCATATATTCTTTTTTTTTTTTTTTTTTTTTTTTTTTTTTTTCCCTAGTCTGGGACTGCAGCCAATGGGATGGATGGTATCACCCACATTCAAGTTGGGTCTTCCTTCCTCAGTTAAGTATCCTTGGAAATACCCTCACAGGTACACCCAGAGGCCCTTCTCTTGGAGATTCGGGATGTAGTTAAATTGACAATGAAGATTAGTCCTCACAAGAGTGTAGTTTCGACGTGATCTTCACTGGGGCAACAATGTTACTCTCTCCTAGCTTGCCATCCTCAGCAAAATGATACTATGTAAAGGGAAAGCCATCTGGAGGTGTGAAGAAATCAGAAACCCCCCACACTGGTAATAGGAAGGAAAATGCTACAACCATTTCATAAAATAATCTGGCAATTCTCAAACCATTAAATATAGATCTGCCACATGACCCAGCAGCTCCATAGTTGTGTAGCTTTGTCTCTTTGTAGGGCCCCTAACAGTAGGACCAAGATCTGTCCCTGGTGCATGAGCTGGCTTTTTGGAACCTACTTTCTGTGGTGGGATCCCTCACTCAGCTTTGATGCAGGGGAGGGAGGAACTTGGTCCTGCCTCAACTTGATATGCCATGCTTTGTTGACTTCCATGGGAGGCCTTGCCCTTTCTGAGGAGTGGATGGGGGGTGGGGGTGGGGGAAGGGAGCTGGAGGAAAAAAGGAAGGGAGAAATATGAAAGTTTACATATTAGTGTCCGTAACTTCAAAATAATCGCTCAAAACAATTCAGCTGTCTACCAGTGAACAAAAGAATAAGCAAAGTGTATTATATACACACAATAAAAATCCGTTTAGCCACAAAGTACCAATGTATTGATGCACACGACAACTTAGAAGAAATCTGAAAGCATTCTGAGTGAAAGAAGTCACAGGTGATACTAGGCCACAGGTTATACTCTTCAGTCCATTTTAGAGTCCAGAATAGGGACACTTCTACAGAGACAAAAGTTTGCTAGTGATAATTTAGGATGGATAGGGAGGGTAAGCCAAAGGATATGGGTTTTTCTTTTTTTCTTTCCTTTACCTTTCTCTTGTGAATGATAACAGTTTTCTAACATTGACAAGTGACAGTTATTTCACATATTTGTAAATTTGTGAATATACTAAAAATTGAGATTTGTGAGTTATATCTCAATAAAGCTGCATAAAAATGTAAAAAGATGGCATTTGTTGTTTTATTCACAGTCATATACACTGAGCTGTACCCACACACACAACACAACCAATACCTTTCCCACAAAGAGTTATAGGCTAAGAGCAACCACACCATCTCACTACATAATTAGCTCTGTCTGTTGAAAGAATGAACAAATAGTCCCATGATATTTGACTGAGAATGCCCCCCCAATAGACTCACATGTTTTCATGCATAGTCTCCAGCTGATGAACTGTTTTGGGAGGGTTAGGAGGTGTGGCCTTGTTGGAGGGGCTGTGTCACTGGGGGTGGGCTTTGGAGTTTACACCTGAAACTGTAAGCAAGCCCCCAATTAAATGCTTCCTTTTATAAGAGTAGCCTTGACCATGGAGTCTCTTCACAGCAATAAAACAGGAGCTAAGACAAGTCCTTTCAAATATGTACATACTCTGGTAATGACATATTTATGATATCAGGCTTAGTAGCAACAGGGACTACTACAAGATGCCTTTCTGTTTGGGGGTAAAACAAGTAGCCATGTTCCTTCCCTGATCCTCACAAAGGAAAATGAATCAAGGATTCCATCACCAAGGCTCCAGATTTCTACTTTAATTCTCATAGAGATACTAGCATATGAGACATTCTGAGTGAGTGGCTTGCTTAAAGAATAGTTCATATACTGGTTGAGGAGATAGGTCAGTTGGTAAAGTAGTTACCGTGTATGCATGAGGCCCAGATTTGATCCTCAGAGCTCAAGTGAAAAAGCCAGGTGGAAGTGGAGGCAGGTGGATTCCTGAAATTTGTGGACCTGGCCTAATTAGTGACTTCCAGAACAGTGAGACATCCTATCTCAAAAAACAAGGTAGACAGTGCCTGAACAATGATGCCTGAAATTGACCTCTGGCCACTATACGCATGGACATACATAGTATACATTTATAAAAAAAAATCAGTCTCTCAGGAGGGAAGTTTCATGATATGTTTTTTTCATTTGGTCCAATTTTTTGACAATTTCACATATAGCACATTCTAATTACTATCCCCTCACCTCTCTTATTTCCTTCACATCACACCACCTCCCTGACAAGTGCCTATCTCACATTCCTGCCTCAACTTCAACATAGTTGGACCTTTACAGAGTCATCTCTCCTACATATCAATATCCATAATATCTGTATTACTAATTTATGATATGATCTGTTTTGAGGAATTATTGCTCTCTGCTTTTAATGTTTTAAATTTTCCTTACTCTCAAGTCATTTTGAGGAATACATTTTTTTGTGTGTGTGGAAAATGAACAGTGAATGACCCACGAGGTAAATATTTGTAGTTCTATATGTTCAAGACCCAAATTACTAATAACTAAAATCACTTGGTCGATTAAAATTAAGCAAATTTTAAGAATAAAGCTTGGAAAATGAAAGTTTAAAAAAATCATTAAAACCCTTTTCTGACTCTTACTGGCATGACAAACTGAATTAAAGTTTATAAGAAAAAAAATCATTCAGCCCCTCCCCAACTATATTGTACTTTTAAAAGAACTGTCTACACTCAAGAATGTGATTACATCTTAGTCAGTTTTGGTTTCATGTCTGTGGCAATCTGAGCTGTGCATGCAGCAGAACAATCCTTTTGTTATGCTCTCTGCAGAGCTGCTGAGATTTTTAAGCAAATTTGTGGATGCTTATGAAAATAGAACACATGTTTAATTAGCATTAGCTTTCATTAATTAAAATGAACTCCCTTTCATTTCAAAATCAAGACTACAATGAAGCGAAGAGGACTATTTACACGGGGAGAGGGGTGATTGTTTTCATTGCTGCATCCACTTAGATTTCTGAGCAAGCAATGTGGCTCACCCTACTTGCCATTTGCTGGAATTTCTGCAAGGAAAATGCTGGAGGTGTCATTGAAGTAGGACCTCTCCTTCACTGCACGTGGAGGATTTTATGTGATGGAGCACAGTTCTGCTTCTCACTAGGAGTTATACCAAGCTGAACAGAGTGAGTTCAGAGTTCACAGTTGTATCTTGGCTTGGTAGACGGAAGACTAACAATCTCTCAAGGGATCACACTTTCTATTAAAAACAAAACCAAAACATCACTTAATGGAACTTTCTAGGTCTTCAGGATCTCTTGCTTTATACAAGATGAGTTTACAAGAACCAGTTAGATCTCTGGTACAGATTACACATGTAGCCCAGCTAAAGTCTGAATATTTGATTTAATTAGGAACCCGAAGCCACCCTGGAACTGTGGTCCCTATTTCCCAATTCTTAATCTAATATGCTTTCTCATCTCCTTTTAACTCAGTTACAAACTTGCTTTGGGAGAGACTGTTAATTATTTCCCCAATATTTATCCTCTCCTTTATCTACATTAGGATGTTTCTGCTAAAGACACTATTTCATAGTTACAAAGTATCATTTTTAGATTCCCTTTAACAAAGTGTGTCCATGTGACCTCATCTAGCTAATAGAACACGATTAGAAAACACAAGTGCATTCATGCCACGCACACATAAACAAAACAAACAAACAAACAAACAAAAAAACCAAACAGCTATATCTTTTAGATCATGCCATTGCAAGAAACTCTTGAATCTTTTCCCTATTCCTGCTGGCTGGATCAACTTTGGTCATACAAGTGAGAACAAGCCTGGGCAGGAAGGAATCTGGTACTGCCATGGACCTCTTGCCTGGACTGCTTTATGGAAAAGAAACTGTTATGGTTGGGCTCTTCCATGCCCCTTGAAGACCATGTGTTTGGAAGTGATGGAACCTTTTGGGGTTGGAGCCTAGTGGAAGGAAGCAGGGTCAATGTGGGAGTGTCCTTGAGAGGGATACTGACTGCTTCTCTCTGTCTTTGTTTCTCAGTCCCCGAAAGGCGAATGAGTTTGCCCCACCACTTGCTTTCCACCATGATGCTCTGCTTCTCAATAGGACCCAAACTAACAGGGCCAAATGAGCACAGACTGAAACCACGAAACAAAAGAATCTTTCATCCTTATAAATTAATCTTAGCTACTTTTGTCACAACAATAGAATGCTGACACACTAATATGATATTGTTTAAGCCACTCTATTCTTTACATACTAATGCAGCTCAGACTTTACACTCGTGGTTCTTCCCATGCACGAGCGGATTGCTCCCTGACTGAGTAGTGCCTTAGAAGGAAGCTCCACAGACTTCGTCCGCTCTCTGTGTACTACTCTCTGATGATATTTTCACAAATATGTACTGTGTGCATCATATTAGTTACTTTTATTATGTCCCCCACCAAATACCAGACAAGAAGTAGCTAAAGGCAACAAGAAAGACAGGGCAGTGGAGTGGTTTGGGCTGTGGCAGCAGGAACACGAGGCTGCTTATTTACTTCTGCTGGGACCAAGACACAAAGAGAGAACATGTGTAGCTGGAGTTTTCTCTCCAGGTCCCACCAAGCCCCGGCAGTCCGACAGCTCACTTATAAACACACAGATGCTTATATTATTTACAAACTATATGGCCATGGCAGGCTTCTTGCTAACTGTTCTTATATCTTAAATTAACCCATTTTTATTAATCTATAAGTTGCCACATGGCTCGTGGCTTACCGGTATCTTAACATCTGCTTCTCATCTTGGTGGCTGGCAGTGTCTCTCTGCCTCAGCCTTCCAATTTCCAGAATTCTCTCTCCTTGTCCCACCTATGCTTCCTGCCTGGCTACTGGCCAATCAGTGTTTTATTTATTAAACAATCAGAGCAACACATTTAACATACAGAACATCCCACAGCAAACATGAGCCAAACTGGACTATAAATCCCAAGGCTCTCCCCACAACAACCCACTTTTACCAGATTGCTTCTATACCCTGAAGATCTCATAACTTCCCCCAAACAATACCACCAGTTGGGGGACAAGTGTCCCAACACATGAGCCTAAGTGGGGACATTGCACATTTAAACTTTAACATGACTATTTGGCTCTGGAAAATTATTTTTATATCAAAGGCAGTCATTATAAATACCCTACCTAAAGAGTGAAAAAAATCCCAGGAACAGGTAATTCATAAAAGAAGAATTTGAAATTGTAAATATGAAAAAAGACTACAAAAATCTTCAAATAATGTTGTCTTGACAAACCTATGAAATTGACAGACATGAAAATTGTAATGCATGGGGTTGGTGAGAGTATGAGAAACTGGTGTGTCATAGTCTCATAAACTGAGGACTGATGCAAAAGTTTTACATATTTGTATAGAAAGCAATCAGGTAATATTATAAAATGTTAATTGTACATATTTGTTCACTGACATGTCTGCTTAGAATATTTTGCCTGAAGAAATAACATGTAAATATACATTGTGAATATGTGAGGGTGAGCGACCAAAGTCTGAAAGTAGCAAATTGTCCATCCAGCAGAAGGACAGGCTAACTAAACTGTGGTACATTTGCATGTCGAGACACTGACAACTATTAAGAGGAATGAGGAGAAGACATTTTCCTTTTTAAAAAGTGAAATCACCACTTGCACAACCCCATGTAAGATACGATTTTGTTTAAGTAGATATTTTTACGCAACACTAAAATCTTATAATTATATCCACTAAAATATTATTTGAGGCTCTTTGGCAAGGTTTGGAAGTGAGGTAAAGTTATATTTTCACTTATATTGTGTGGTGATGTTTGCCTTTTTTTTTTTTTTAAGATGAAGATACCTTATAATTAGTAAAAACAAAGTTTAGAATTTTGACACCAGAAAACAAATGTGAGGTACTCACATTGGGAAATACGATCTCCAAAACTTCTAACTGTGTAATGTCCAGTACTTTTAGGTCTGGAATAGCCTTTAAAATCACTCTTGTGCTGAGTGCCCCTGTGCTAAAAGTCCATGGCTTTCTCTCTCCCCGTTGCTGCATGAGGAGTGTGAGTTGCTTAGTGTAAACCATGGACACTCCCCGTTGGAGACATCTTTACACTGGGCCAAGTTCTTCCTACTTTTCCTCTTGTTTCAAATGACCTTATTCTTGGTGTCATTCTTTTGATGGTAGGGCAGATTCACAGACTGTTGGTTGGAAAAGCTACAAGTGATCCTAGGAATCACATTACCTCTTTGGTGGGCTGAGAAATTCCAGAATTGAACCCAAAACAAAAACCCACAAATTGACTTTTTCCCTTCTATATTATTTTATTTTTAATTATTTCTTTTATTGTTTTGAGAATATAATACATCACTTCCTTCTTCCCTTCCCATCCAAACTCTTCCATATACCTTTTCTTGATCTTCTTCTAATTCATGCCTCTTTTTTCATTTATTGTTGCTACATACATATACGTGTATGTATATATTTTCATATAAAACTGGAGTTTTAAAACATATTACCAGAATTGAAGACATCACTATGTGGTTTTATTGTTCATCAATGGCTTATCTTCTCTCAGACTTAGGTCGGACTGAGTAATCCTTTCCTCCCAAAGATTCTTTGTTATCTTGGCAAGCCTGAAAACCTCAAAATTATTTTGATTTCATTCCTAGTAGTTTACTTCATATTTTCAATTGGTTATTATATTAGTTACTTGTTTTGCTGCTGCAGCAAAATACCTAATAATCACAATGTAAGGAAGGAGGGTTGTTGTGGAATATTAGCTTAAGGTGTGTTACATGTGTTTATGCTGTGGAATATTTGTTTAGTGATGCAAAAATGTGCTGCATTCTCTTATGTTGAATTTGTCTAACTCTGTGAAGCTGTGTTATTTTGCCTGTCTAAAACACCTGATTGGTCTAATGAAGAGCTGAATGGCCAATAGCTAGGCAGGAGAGAGAAATAGGCAGGGCTGTAAGACAGAGAGAATAAATAGGAGGAGAAAAAAAGAGAGAAGAGGGAGGATCAAGAAAAGGAGGAGAGGAGGATGCTAAGGGCCAGCCATCCAGCTACACAACCAGCCACAGAATAAGAAGGAAAGAAAGAAATATAGAATAGAGAAAAGTAAAAGCCCATAGGCAAAAGGTAAATGGGATAATTTAAGAAAAGCTAGCTAGAAATAAATCAAGCTAAGACTGGGCATTCATAAATATGTCTTGCCTATTTATTTGGGAGCTGGGTGGCAGCCCCCCCCCCAAGAGTTTTGAAAAAACCTAACTACAGAGGGGATTATTTTGTTTTATGGTTTAAGGATATAATCCATTGTGTCAAGGAAATCATGGAGATGGGAGTTTGAAGTAGCTGGTCACATTGCATTCACAACTTCACCTCTTGTCAATTTGACACTGGAACACATTGCTTTTAAACCATACTCTTTTAACCCCTGACCCTATAGGGTCATGGCTAACTCATAATTTAAAATACGTTGAGTCTAACATCAAAGTCTCCATAGTACTTAACAATTGCAACACTATTTAAAAGCCTGAAGAATAAGTCTTAGCTGAGACTCCAGGGAGTACCTGTAAATCAATAACTAATTATTAATTATGCTACCAACATACAATGATATCAAATAAACATTACCATTCCAAAAGAGAAGAATGGGACCGTAACAAATAAGGATCAGACCAAAACACACCAGGACAAACACCAAATACTGCAACACTATGTGTAGCATTTGGGGCTCCTGATGGAGTCATCTGGCCTCCAAAGGGCTTAGGTAGTTCTGCTGCCTGTAGCAAGCATAGTCTTTCTCTTCATCAGCTTCTAGTCAATGCACATGCTTTCCTCAGCAGACATTCTTCCCTGCTCATATAGTATCTCTAACATACTCAGATCTCTGCGTTTAGATCTCATCTGTATAACTGCATATACCTTGATACACATTTTCTGGCCTCATCAGCTCTCTGGGACCGTGATGCAAACCTCCACCATCCCTGCAGTCTTTCATTGTTTATATCTGCACAACTCATACTACATGGACAACACTGCTAACTTCTCCTGGCATCTTCAGATGGAGACAGACCTCTGTGTACTGACCCAAGGGAAACACTTCCCTCATTGGCTGTTTTCAAAAAGCTGGAATGTCTTCAGAGGCAAATTCAGTTTCATTTCTCTTCTTTCAAATGAATTTATATTTTCACAAACTGGAGCCTTTGGCGGGTAGGCTCCTGCCATCAATGCCTCTTTCCTATTGTCCCAGTGCAGAGTTTCTCCTGTAACAGTTACAGTCTTCTTTTCAGTAGTTATCTTGGCTGCAAATGTTGCCAGAGCTCTTTCCCTGGGAAAAACAATGCATTTGTTTTTCCGCCCCCACTTGTGGCTTTTTTTTAACTTTAGACCTTGTTAAGCAATGACCATGCCACGCCTCAGTGCTGGTCTGCCTTGAGATTTTTCTCACTGAAACAAATTATCCCATTGCACCTGTATTAAGTCTCACCTAAGTTCTCAGAACATGGGCAGAGTGCTGCCAGATTCTTTGCTAGAACATCTCATAAATAGCTTCTAGCCCCATCCATCATAAAGTCCTTGTTTCTCTGAAACTTTATGAACCAGCATTCTACTGCCCATACTTCTCCCACAATTTTGGTTTTCTTAATTTTCAATAAGTTGGCTCATTAAATTCTGGTTACAGGATTCTCAGTCTTTTCAAACTCCAAGTCCCAAAGTCTCCCACATTTCTCCTGTGAACCAATTCCAAAGGCCTAAGAACAACATGGTCACGATTATCACAGCAATGGCCTTATTTCTTAGTGCTTATTTTCTGCATTGGTTATTTGTCTCAGTACTGGAACAAAATGCTTGGCAACAGCAACTTAATGGCTGAGTAGTTGACTTTGTTTCATAGTATAAAAGTGCAGTCTATCATGGCAAGGAATTCACAGCGGAAGGATCTGGAAGCAGCTAATCACAGACCATCCACAGCCAGGAAGAAGAAAGCAATGGATGCCTGTACTCAGTTGGCTTTGTCCATTTCATTCAGTCTGAGAACCCAGACCACAGAATGGTATTGCTCAAAATTAGGGTGGGTTTCCACACCTCAACCTAAGCAGCACTCACCCATATGTCCAGAAGTTTGTTCCAGTGGTTTTTCTGAATCCCATTAAGCTGACCATCAAGATCAACCATGACAGTTGGAAAGTACTGGTTCATGAACGAGGGCTTTAGCTTAGTCCGTAGAGTGCTTGCACAGCATGTATAGGCCCTGGTTCAATCCACAGTGTTCATCAACTGGACATGGCGGCACATGCCCTTAATCACAGCACTGGAGAAGTGTAAGCAGGTGGATTAAAAACTTAAGGTCATCTTTAACTACATAGAGAGTTTGAGGATAGCCTGGGCTCCATGCGACCCTGTCTCAAAATAAAATTAAACTAAAAGTTTCTGCTCATTGTAAGCTTATAACTCACTATAAGATATTACAATTTTGTTCATATTGTTCAGCTCTTCTATCCAGTTTTCCTTGCTTTTCTTTCTTGATTTATATAGAATGTAAAATTTAAATTTTTCTTATGTAGAATTTAAAATTTTTTCCACCTAAGATGATGTATTTTGATTAATATAAATTGGTTAGAATGTCACAAAGTAAGTACTGTGTTTATTCTTTGTAGCTACTTTCTGCTAGGATTGAGTGTGCCTGTGGTGAGTCATGGTGGGATTGGAGGAGGATTATGTGCAATAATAGAAGACTGAGGCCATGTCTTGAACTTACTCAAGAATAAAATTAATTATTTTGAACGGCTTCAGTCCCAACTTTAAAGTTTTCCGAAGCTTACATCAAAATCAACAGCCTCATCAAGACGTCCAAGCCTTTATCAGTTCCGAGTTGCCTGATACCCCATGCAACACTGGTTTCTGCTGGCCCCCTCTTGTTCACCATCCCCCACAGCGACCCTCCTCTCTCTTGACTCATTCACACAGAGCGATTGCCATTTCTCTTTGCTCAGGCCAGCCTCCAGCACCTCCTGACCCATCTTTCAGTACCATGTTTCTGCAGCTTTTTCTGTTTCTCCCAGATACTTGCTGGAGTCTCAGAATGTTTACCAAAGCTATACTAGATGAAAACTTTTTTAAATTAGAAAACAGGAACTAAGAGATGCTAAGCAGACTTCGCTCCAGTGCTTCAACATGTTTCAACAAGAAGTTTGTATGTGCACTCAGGCCTGTTAGAGTGAGGCCTTGTTATTATTCACCTCATGCTCTCTAACTTATCCACGGCAATGTTTTGGATTCTGGTGTTTAATGAAAGTTTAATCCAGAAGTCTTCTGTCAGCTAATGAGGGAAGTTTTACATTTAAAAACACCCTTTGAAAGTGGATTATCAAGTGAGTTCTGTCGGCTTTGTTTTGGTAAAGACTGCATTGATTCCTTGCAGTTTTTCATACCAGATTTTCATACTCCATGAACAATAGCTATATGGTCTGATATTGTTTTTAAAACTTGATGTTTTCTTGTCATTTTAGCGGCTGCACATGTATCTACTGATATTTTAATTACCGTCTGTGTCCCCACAGCCTCACAGTCAACACTCGGCTGGCCACCCAGGAGGTGCCTGGAGGGACTTCTGGTCCCAAGCCCCCGTGGCCATGATATATAGGTTTAAACTAAGTCTCTATCATTCTATTTACCGGCAAAGTCTCAGAAGTCAGATGTGGGGGTGAAAACGTGCTGGATCAGAGATGCCAAGAAGCAACCAGCTGACTTTCCTTTTTGGCTGGAGACCCAGCAAGAGATGTCTCTCCACTTGTCCCAAACCCAAAAAGAAGCACCAAATTCCAAGTCCCCACCCTACTCCTTTTGTGCATCTCTCTATCCATATTTTTGGCTCCTCGGGACTCTCTATGGCTAAAACTAGTTGCTGACTGTACCCCCAAACCAAGGTTGATTTTATTTAATTAACAGAAATGCAGACTTGAGGTTCACAGTGTGACTGAATATCCTACAACAAAAACTATTTTAAGATGAGCACACAGGGTGGTAGATTTCATTATGGCCTTTTTGAACAGAGTGTTTGAGTAGATTTTCCTTTCCCTGATCCCTCCTCACTCCTTGTTAACACTAGTCTCACCTTGTGACCCCTCTTTATGCTCCTCTTTCATGTTCTACATGATCTGATATCCTTTACAATAGCTTCCCAAACGTTTGGGCCACAACAAATCAGTTACAGACTTGTAAAAGAGCTCTATTTTTTTAGACTCCTTTTTCATTAGAAACTTCAGAGAAGGCTCCTAAATTCTAATAATTATCATGGTAAAACATAGCCAGAAGAATTTGAAAATGCTCTTTTTTTTTTTTTTTAAACTCTCAGCAGATATGAACTGGGATAATTGTTATCTAGAGCTTTATGCCAAATATAATTCCACAAGCATTGACTTGACAGTAAAATCTCTAAGTCCATGAATTGGCACTCAGGTGACCTGAAACCAATCTAGTATTTCACAAACTTGTCTGCTCTCAGAATCATACTTAAAGTTCCCCAAACTTGACTAAGAATGATGGCCCATATCTGTAGTCCCAGCTCTCAGGAGGCTGAGACAGGAAGACCAGGAGTCCTAGACCAGCTTGAATTACATGGTGAGAAGTTATCTCAAAATATCTAAGTAATTAGCTAATTAACTAACTAACTAATACTTAGTCTATCTAAGGGACAATTAAATAGCAATCTATAGAGGTAACAAAGATCTCTCTCTCTTTCATCCATCCACCCGTCCACCCACCTGTCTGTCCATCTGTCCATCTATCCAACCATCTATCATCTCTCTCTCTCTCTTCAATCAAGTGATTTCTCCATGTAGCAAAGTCTGGGAACTACTGGACTATTGTTTATTGCTTCAAAGTCCATTGTATACATATAAAAATTGTTCTTATTCTGAAATGTTATTAGGAATTTATCTAATTATGCATGCAAATATAGTATACTTATAAACAATACAGCTCTATACAAACCTACTGTATATTTTTACCTTTAAAGAATTTGAAATTCACCGGGCGATGGTGGCACATGCCTTTAATCCCAGCACTCGGGAGGCAGAGCCAGGTGGATCTCTGTGAGTTCGAGGCCAGCCTGGGCTACAGAGTGAGTTCCAGGAAAGGTGCAAAGCTACACAGAGAAATCCTATCTTGAAAAGAAAAAAAAAAAAGAAAAAGAAAAAGAAAAAAAAAGAATTTGAAATTCTTAGTTTTGGGCAGGAGACAGATAATTGTGTAAGGAACTTTCCTCCCCAACTTTGTTATTATTCAGGTTAAGTCTGCTTCACTGACCTTGAAGACAGTTTCCAGGCACTGGTGGCTAAGTTGGCAGTGGTATGATCTACCAGCTTGTCTCATCAGTCCCAACACTGAGCCACACGAAACAGTAAGTATTAGTTGGTACAGAGGAAATCAGCCTCCTCCTTCACTTCTAGTCCTTCCTGTTTTCCTTTGGTTTCTCAGCCTGGATTCCTATCATCATCCTTCCTTCCCTATGACATGTTGGTTTATAGACCACCTTAAAAAACACCCACCTGGAACAGATCAGAAGTCAGAAAAAAAATCTTGCATATCTAAAAAATTATACCCATAATAATTAAAGCACCTAATCTGCCTTTAAGTTACAGGAGTAGAAAATTTCATAATTCAGTTGGGCAAATTACTCTCGCTTTGTACATAGTTGCATTTGATCGTTCTTTGACTTCCTGAACAATTTTGGTTCCTGTAGTTCATTTTCATTTGTGGACATCTTGATACAGCCTGAGGCGTCATCTGCCTTTGATCTCAGATACACTATATTCTTTCTGGAAAAGAAGTAGTAAGTGCTTTTCCACCACACTGTGTTGTACTGATAGAGAAATATCCTAAGGATTGACTACTGACTCTCATATTTGATATTTATGCCCTAAAGAAACTTGAAAATCATTAATAACCTTTGTGCTAAATGAGTATTGAGCAAGTATTAGCCTATAGTCTGGATTTAAAATAGAGGTTAGATTTTGCAAAAAGCGAACAGGTTGATTAATCTCTTTCCAACGACTTTACTTAAAACTCTAATTATGAATCCCATTCTTTCCTCCCACACAGCAGTAGACAAAACGCCAAGCTCTGCAGGTTCTTGCCATTTGCAAGGGAGGTTAGAGTAGTGCTGTTGAAATGGAGCTCCCCTTCGCCCTGTACTGTCCCCGCCTGGGCTCAGCACCAGGACTTCTTCACAGTTGTGTCAGCTTTCCTTCCTCCTGAGCTGTGTTCATTCTCTAGCCAAAAGCTACACTAATCTTTCTAAAATAAGAACTTAATTATTTCTCCTTTCTTTTGCTTAAAGTCTCCTGGTAGCTCCTCATGAGGTGGTATCCTGCTGTGACCACAAGGAGCTCTTTTTTTTAAATCCGTGGAAATGAAATGCGTTTTCTTTTTTTAGATGAAGTCTCTGTTGAAAACATTCTTTTAAATTTAATTTTTGATAATGTCATATGTGCATAGATGCATTTTGAACACATTCCCCTCACTGCTCCCTCTTACTCTCTTCCCACTCCTGAAGACCCCTCTTCTTCTCACCAGCCCTCTCCCTAATGTCTAGTCTGTCTTGTTGCTGTTGTTCAGGGCTTGTGTATAGACTGCTTTGTGCAGACTGCTTTCCTACAGCTGCTGTGTGTTGAGGATTACATCAGCTGTGCCACGCTCAGAACACAGAGTCAAAGCACTCCTCCCTATCCTCCAGCTCTTCGAATCGCTGTGTCTCCTTTCCCATGAAGTTTCCTGGGCCTTGGAAGATGTCTTGTTTAGTGCTGAACATTCAACATACCTAAATGTTGTTGGTTGTTTTTGCTCTTTTGGGGGACCTGCCACCCAGCTCCCAAATAAATCACACATAGAGGCTTATTCTTAATTATAAATACTCGGCCTTAGCTTGGCTTGTTTCTTGCCAGCTTTTCTTAACTTTAAATTATTCCAGCTACATTTTTGCCTTTGGGCTTTTTCCTTTTCTGTATATGTTACTTTCACTCTTACTCTGTGGCTGGCTGTGTGGCCGGCCATTGATGTCCTCCCCCTTCTCTCTTGTTCTTTCTATTTTCTTCTTGCTCCTCCTTTTTATTCCCTCTGCCTGCCAGCACCCCTCCATTCTTTCTCCTGCCTTGATATTCGCCATTCAGCTCTTTATTAGACCACCAAGTGTTTTAGACAGGCAAAATATCACAACTTCACAGAGTTAAACAAATGCAACATAAGAAAATACAACACATCTTTGCTTCATTAAAGCAAATATTCCACAGCAAGAACAACATCTAAGTCACTTATTCTTAGTGCTTTGACCAGTTGTAAGTCTCTGTATTATTTATTACCTGTTGCAAAAAGAACCATATCTGACCAAGACTGAGAGCAGCACTAATAGATGGGTATAGACAAACATCTAGCAGGCAGTTAGTTTGGCCATGTGTCCATTTATCATAGCACAAGCAGCCCCTACCTGTAGTTATTTTTTTAAGTTTTATTTATTAAAATATTTTTTTCTTAAGGATGGATTCAGTGGTTAAGAGCACTTGCTACTCTTGCAGAGGGCATAACTTCTTTTCCCAACACCATATAAGATAGCTTACAACAGACTATTATAGCTCCATGGTATCCAACACACTCTTCTGGCCTCTGTGTGTGTGTGTGTGTGTGTGTGTGTGTGTGTGTATGTGTATAGATACATATTTATGTGTGTGCATACATACATATATATGTGTGCATGCATACAAATATGTACACACACTTAGACACATACACATAAAAAATAAAGTAAATCTTAGTTTAATTTATTTTTGAGAATTTCATACATGTATACAATAAATATGTGGCAAGCCACAAGAATATGCTATAAGGAGTCCGGCTGTATATCAAAGCTATACCTTGACCAGGCTAAGGGTCAGTCAAGTGGTAAGCCATCTAGCATGAACTATTTGGTGTTACACAGCCTAACAAACTGTGCCTTGTTATGAATTTCTTGTGCTTACAATTCCATAGAATGTGTGTGTGAACTTCCCTGTTCCAGTTAGTACTTGGATAAGGTCATGTGTGCTGTGGGATGGTCTGTATGTCAAATCTCTTGCTCTGATTGGTCAATAAATAAAACACTGATTGGCCAGTGGCTAGGCAGGAAGTATAGGCAGGACTAACAAAGAGGAGAAAAGAAAGAACAGGAAGGCAGAAAGAGTCACTGCCAGCCACCCGCCAGGATAAGCAGCATGTGAAAATGCCGGTAAGCCACGAGCCACGTGACAGGGTATAGATTTGTAGAAGTGGATTAATTTAAACTATAAGAAAAGTCAGTAAGAAGCCTGCCACGGCCATACAGTTTGAAGCAATATAAGTCTCTGTGTTTACTTGGTTGGGTCTGAGTGGCTGTAGGACTGGCAGGTGACAAAGATTTGTCCTGACTGTGGGCAAGGCAGGAAAACTCTAGCTACACATGTAGGCAAAGACGAGCTGGTGGGAGATGCATAGCTTTGTTTTTTGTGCTAATGAAGCTCAGACCATCCCCTTACTTTGAGGCCTAGTGGCTCTTCAGAGCAATTGACTGAGAACAAAAGAGATGTTTACATATCAAGGTAGAAGGTAGGGTGGAGCAACTTTTCTGAGGAGGCAGAGAACCATGGCCAGGGGAAGAGGGAACAGGCATTTTCTGTAGAGGCAGGCAAATGGCATGACCAAGGAGAAGGGAAGAATACAGAGGTTTTGTAGATGGTAAGGCAGAACTCTTGTAGAGTTCATCAGAGCCAGGAGTAGAGAGCAAGTAGAGATGGAGGGTGAAGAAACAGAGGACGAAGATGAGGCTGGAAGCGTAAGAGCTTAGTTGTTAGTAGGACTATGAGATGGCAGTAAGAGGACAAAGAAGAACTGAGTGTCAGGATGGAACTGAAGCTATGGAGACAGGGTTTCATCCCAGAGAAGTAAAATAGATGGATAAAGGGCTTGGTGTTTCTAGATTTATTCCTGCCCTGAATGCCTGACAGAGCTGTAGCTGTGTTGACAGAATTTTGTCATAGAGGAATAAAGTTAACAGACATAAGAGCATAGTGTACGTAGATTTTTTTTCCCCCTCAGATATCCCACGCCGGGCATGGGCATAGCAGTTTCCCAGGACTCTGGGCATCCATATAAATATGATCATATCTTCCTCTTATGTTCCCCCTCCAACTCTGCCCATTTTCTTCCCAATGGGTATTCTTTCAGAAACGCTTTTTTGATAACCTACTAAATCCAATTAATTCTGCCCATTACGTGCATGAGCATGGGGTCAAACTATTAGTGGTCACTGTTGGTTAAATTGGCGCTCTGCTCGTGGCTGGCTGCCTCGGGCGGTGGCCATGCTGGCAGAGGAGAGTGCTGGTCAGAAGAGTCACAGGCCATGGTTACCTTTTTAGAGCTTTATTGGGAGGGGGGAGAGAGAGAAGGAGGGAGAGAGAGAGAGAGAGAGAGAGAGAGAGAGAGAGAGAGGGAGAGGGAGGGAGAGGGAGGGAGAGGACAAATAGAAGGAAGGAGCAAAAAGGAAAGAGAGGGATGCACAGAGGGCCCACCCACTTTTTAGGCTGAGACACCATCCCAGGTTGATGACATAATTAAGGACAGAATCCTTACAGTCACACCCTCAAAAGAAATGATTCTCCCTCCCACAACAGCTATTAATTTCCAGTAGTTCCTCTGTAAGGAGTGGGGGCTGGGGAGTACCTGCCCTCTTAGGCTGGAGCATTGGCTGCTGTGGTCCTATGTAGGCAAGCACAGCTTGTATGAATTCTTGAGTGCAATGCCCATGTTATATCCAGAAGACAGCCATTCACAGCACACACACTTTCCATTCTCCCACTCGTACATGCTTTTTGCTTCCTCTTCTAGTGGGTTCCCTGAGCCTTAGTAGAGGATATGAGTTGGTAAAGATGTCTCATCCAGGGCTGAGAGCCTACTCTGTTATTTTCAGCACTTTGATCAGTTACGTATTCTGCACTGACTGTTGTTGCCCATTACAGAAAGAAGCTTCTCTGACCAAGGGTGGCAGCATCCAAGGCCATGGGTAGAAATATGAGTATTTGGAATGCAAATGGACAACATGACCATTTAGCTAAACAACAATAGCAGGTTCTATCCTAAGGCCCAGGACTATCCCAGCCAGGAGCTTTAGACCAGGTTTACAGTAGCAGACATGAAATCCTCTTCTATAGTCACAAATTCATTTAGAAAATGGTTAGTTGCTCTGCTATAGTCATTTCACTAGGAGGCTGATATTGCAGCATGCTAAGTCCAGTGCTGGCTAAGACCATTGAAGTCATTCCTTACTTAGCAGTCTGGATTGTATCTTCAGGCTCTATGAAAACAAGCCAGCAGGCGGGAAGTTCCTTGGCTGTTTGAGATTGATTCCTCTCTGTCCTGAGACCAGAATATTTTTTTTTTTCAGAAATAAGGTATGAACATGTAGTTATGTGGGTAACCAAGGATAATGACAGTAGCCTCTGTTGATTTGGAGACCTCTGGAGAGTCCCTGACCAATAATAACTCATAGGGAGTTTGTGATTTTTTTTTTATATAATAACAATGTCTTCTCAGAATGGCAGTCATTGATTTTCATTAAACTAAATAGGTTTAGTACCAGGTATGTTCCTTCTCATGGAATAAACCTCAAATCCAAACAGAAATGCACTGGCTACTCCTTAAATGATCATGCCAGTATTGTACCAGTGGGCACATCTTGTCTGAGGATGAAGTCTCACAGTGTTGTTCTAGGCACTCTTGAACTCTGAGTTTAAACAAACCTCCTGTCTCAGACTCCCCAGTAGGTGGGACTACAAGCATACGTCACTGTGCCCAGTTAGACTCTTAATTTGATACTGAAGAGGAATGTGCCAATGCTTGCTGGGGAGAAAAAGCTCAAAGAGGAGAAACGCAGGACTGTTTCTCAGCAGGTATAGGAACCCAGCGGCCACTCGAAGGGTGGGGCCAACCATGGAAAGCAGCCATGAGAGGTTGAGATCACCCGTTGGTGCTATCAGAAGCCCTATTTCATTTTGTCCCTGATCTTGTGTGTAGAAGTGTTTCGATGAGTTGACTATCCAACTGCTCCTAAATTACACGGAATAACCCAGCACAGTTGTATATGGGCTCAGTTTCACCAAAATTAACTAGAAATGATTCTATACTACAAAGAAAGAGTTGAGTTTGGGGTAGAGCTGAGTGGCAGAACATTTGCCAAGCATGGTCAAGGACCTGAATGTAATCCCCACTTTCAGTTGGAAGCAAATTTAAAAAAAAAAGCATTAATTCCAACAGATTGTAAGTCTCTTTGTGATCTGGCTCTGGCTCATCAATTCAGACCTAATAAAATCCTCAGGAATTTGTATACTTACAGTAAAGGGATATACAACAAAAATGCTTAAAAAGTAAGCATATTTGCTTAAATAATGGCATTTTCTTCCTAAAATGCTAAGAAATCTAGACAAAGGAAAGGATAATTTCAAGGATGTTTTGTCATCTTAACTAAATGACAGTGGCTGGGTCAGTACTTTGCATTTGTTTTATTTTTTCTCTGTGTGCATTTGTATACCCATGGGGTGTGCATGCTGTGTGCACTTATGTGGAGGCAAGAAGAGTAGACCAGGTGTCTTTCTTCATCTCTTTCTGTCTTAGTTACTGTTCTATTGCTGTCAAGTGACACCATGACCAAGCAACTTTATAAAAGAAAGCATTTAACTGGGGCTGGCTTACAGTTAGAGATGGTTGGTCCATTATTACCATGCTGGGAGCATGGCACCAGGCAGGTAGGCAGGCATGGTGATGGAGAAAAAGCTGAGAGTTCTATCCTGACCTGCAAGCAGCAGGTAGAGAGAGAGAGACAGAGACGACAGAGACAGAGAGAAAGACAGAGACAGAGACAGAGAGAGGAGACTGGGTCTGGTATGGGCTTTTGAAACCTCAAAGTCCACCCCCAGAGACACTCCTCCTCCAACAAAGCCACACTTCCTAATCCTTCCCAAACAGTTCTACCAAATGGGGACTAAGCAGGCAAACATATGAATCTATGGGGCCCATTCTCATTTAAACCACCATACTTCCTATCTTATTTATTGAGACAGAGTCCTTCATAAAACCTGAAGCTTGACATTTTGGCTAGCAAGGTCAAGCATTTTATGTGGGTGCTAAAGACTTGAACTTAGGTTCTCTGTGTTTAAAGCAAATGTCCTAACCCACTGAGCCATCTCCTTATACCCAACTTAGGAGGGAGGGAAGGATCTCCTTCTTGATTCTAGGATGGCTGTAGCAGCTCCAGTTTCCTGTTGGCCAAGAAGGGATGGTAGTTTTTTCTTTTCTGAGAGTTCATTTTAGCTTTGAGGGAAGCCTTTAGTACTTCTTAGATCATGAGCAAGACCTGGGTCACCTGTCCAACCCTGCTGTGGGATGTCCTTCTGTACACTGTGAATATACATTGGTTGATAATAAAGTTGTTTTGGCCTGTAGCCAGGCAGAGAACAAGGCTGGGTGGGAAAGCCAAATACAGGGAAAAAAGGGTGGAGTCAGGGAAGATGCTTCAAGCTTCCCAAGAAGCAAGGTGTGAAGAAACTAGTAAACTATGGGCTATGTAGCAATACATAGATTATTAGAAATGGGTTAATTTACATGTAAGAGCTAGCTAGTAATAAGCCTGAGCTATTGGCCAAACATTTACAATTAATATAAACTTCTGTATAATTATCTGGGACCGGGCCATTGGGACAGAAAGGCTCTACCTCTGGTTATATATAGACTCATGATGTTTTGTTAGTTTTCTTTCTTTTTAAAGATTCTTCTATTTCTATTTTATGCATATGGGTGCTTTATCTGCATGTATGTCTGTGCACCACATGAGTGTAGGTGCCCAAGGAGGCCAGAAGATGGCATCAGATCCTCTGGAACTGGAACTAAAGACACTTGTTCACTGCCATGTATGTTCTGGGATAAAACCTGGCATTTCTGCAAGAGTAAGAAGTACTATTAACCACTGAGCCATCTCTCTGGCCCCTAAAAGTTTTATTCTCTTTCTGTCCTTAGAGCAAGAAAAATCTACCCTTTACCTGAGGTGCTGAAAGACAAAGGGAAGAGAGGCTGTAGTGAAGGCAAGGAACAGTGTCAGCCACAGTCATGTTTCTATCTTACCTTCTCCATCCTTCTAATCTCCGTCCACACTATTACTATCACCCCCCAAATATGGGCCAGCGTACTGGTGTCCCCAAATGCCGTACTTCCCATGGTTTCTGTATCATATAACTTTTGCTCCACCTGAGTACACTGCCTTCACTTCTGTTTATGATATCTTGGTCTGAGTGGGTCCCACTGTGCTGTAGCCTTCTGCCTAGATATCACTTGCCTTAGGTCTCCCAATCCCCAGTGCCAAAGCTCCCTCCTCTTAGTGCTGTCTTAAGACTTCCCAGCGTGTATTGTAATTTTCAGTTTCCTTGTCAGCATCTCTGCCTGGACTATGAGTTGTTTTGTGGCTTGTTGTCTTTGCCCCTTTTCTCCCGTTGTCCCATATAGAGATGGCACAGGATCAATAGACACAGATGAGTGATAAATATTTAGAAATAAAAGAAGTAGGCCTCTCTAGCGTTCTCCTTACTGCAGTCTAACATCCTTCATTATGTACTAATACAAGTTCTTAAACTTGAGTAGTACTCATAAATACCTGTGAGGTGAGAAGGCTTGCTGAAAGTCTGTATTTCCGGCCTTGGCCTTCAAAGTTTCTCATTTGTTAGTTTCAAGGTAGGCTCCAGGAAGTACCACTGATTGAAATAAGAGCCAGTAGTTTGGGATGCACTTAATCATTGCTTCCATGATCATAGAAATTATTCTCAACATTAGGTTAATTAGGAGAAAGAGGTAGATTAAGACTCATAGTAACCCTGAGAAAACAGGTCAGACCAGCTCTGTCACGTCCTGACTTAGAGTCACCACTAGTGATTGGGCACATTTATCTGCTAAGTTAAATTTCATTTATACCAAGCCCAACTGCCCACATTCAAGCTAATATACTGTTGCAGGGTGTCTTTCTGTATGCTGTGAATATGTGTGGCTCCCATTGGATAATAAATAAAGGTGCGTTGGCCTATGGCAGGGCAGGATGGAGCCAGGTGGGAAAATCCAAAAGAGACAGTGAGAGAAGAAAGGCAGAGAGGGGAGACGCCAACCCGCCATCCAAGGAGCAACATGTGATGGGACACAGGTAAAGCCACGGAACATGTGGCAATACATAGATTAATAGAAATGGGTTGAATTGAGTTATAAGAACTAGCTAGCAAGAAGCCTGAGCCATCAGCCATACAATTTGTAATTAATATTAAGCCTCTGAGTAATTATTTTATATGTGGTTGCGGGACCATGGGTGGGAGAGATTCATCCTGACTGTGGGGCTAGGCAGGATCAGAGAAACTTCCCTTTACAATATAGTATGAAAGAGTTTGTCAAGTGAGAGATGTGAGGTCTCAAGAAAACAGACTCACCTTTTTGTTTGTTTTGTTTTACAAATGAGGAATTGCCTCCTGGGTCCTGGGAGACTCCCATCACTTGGTTAGTCTTGTTCTTCCAGATGATTTTTTTGAGGTCTCATGAACACTTCATTGTAACAAAAATCTTTTCTTTTCCTTTGTTTGTTTGGTTTGTTTTTATTTTTGTTTTTTGAGATAGGGTTTCTCTGTGTAATTTTGGTGCCCGTCCTGGATCTCACTATGTAGTCCAGGCTGGCCTCAAACTCACAGAGATCTACCTGGCTCTGCCTCCCAAGTGCTGGGATTAAAGGCATGCCCACCACTTCTGGCTTATAACACAAATCTTAAAAGGTCTTATTAATAGAAAAACCTGGAGCCAGGTATTAGCATAAATTCTGAAAGAACAGAGAGACAGAACAGACCACAGCCAACCTCACCTTGGCAACTTCTCAGCCAATCCTGTTTCCTCAGATTGAAAGCCTTTGAGTCCTCATCCAAATGGATCTCAGCTGAACTGCTGCTAAAAGCCTAAAAGTTTAAAAAGACCAGTTCCTGGTCTTCATGTCTTATATACCTTTTTGCTTTCTGCCATCACTTTCTGGGATTAAAGGTGCATGTTCTTCCCAAGCAAAGACATGAGATCACAAGTGTTGGGATTAAAGGTGTGTGCCACCACACCTGGCTCTGTTCCTAGTGTGGCCTTGAACTCACAGAGATCCTGTGGATCTCTGCCTCCTAAGTGATAGGATTAAAGGCCTGTGTGCCACCATTTTCTGGCCTCTATGTCTAATCTAGTGGCTGTTCTGTTCTTTGACTCTCAGATAAATTTATTAGGGTGCACAATATATTGGAGGACACAATATCACCACACTCTATGTCACAAAATTCCTCTTTCTCCCTCCTCCCTTTCCCTCTTCCTTATTTTCCTCCCTTCCTGCATCAGTTGACTTGCTATGTGTTCACTGACTGACTCTGAAGATACAGAATTAAAGATTGAGCGAATACAAGACTAGGCTGTTACTCCTCTCAATAATTCATACAATTTGGAGACCACCCAGCTCCTGCCTCCTATGATTTGCTGCTGATTGAGGCAGATGTTTGGCTCAACATCCTTAAAAATAAAACAGAACCAAAAAGAAACCATGTGTTTTGGTTTTAATACTCATTTTACAACTCAACCAGAAATGCTCTAACCTTGAATGTCTAACAGACTAATTCCTTTGAAACACTCTGAAGCAATAGGTAGATACAAATATGAAATAACATCTCTTTGGTCTGTCTTGACTCTCAAAATGCTCAGTTTAAATTAGTAAGGCTTAGCTTTGTTGACTTTTTTTTCTTCTTTCTTAATAGGCTTGCATTGTAGAGAGCATACAAAATGTGTCAGAAAGGCCTTGCAGTCCACAGATAAGAAATGGTATTAACATTTGTTATACAAAATAAATTTGAAAATTGCATTCATAGTGACATGGAGGAATTAATGTTTCATTAGAAGATCTGATTTTGGAATTATTTGCCTTAGAGAAATAATCCTTCTCTCCCATGTTTTGAAGATTCCTGTGAGTTTGGAAGAGCTCTGTGCTGTTTGCCTGTTCTTTGTCTCTCAAGGGAAAGGAATTTCTTTGGGAAGACGATAGCATCTTGGTGTCACCCTCCTTGATGAACTGTCATTTTGTCCATGTCTCAGGAGCTGGAACGTGAAGCACTTTTATGGAGCGAGACGTATTTTCTAAACAAGTTTTATTTTTCTTGACCTCTGCTCTTCCATATGTGACTTAGTGTAAGCACAATTTACAAACCATAAGTTGACATTCTTCAGGCTTAACTTTCATGAAGAAACAACTCGAAGGAAATGTCAGATCGAAACAAACAGCTCTTATGTCCAGGTTGTGCTGTGTGTGTTTACGTCCCGTGAAATAAATGTCACCTCAGCTCTGCCAATCCACATTATGTCAGGAAACTTCCTAATGATTCCTTTTTTCAATTCTGTTATTCTGTTACTGAAGCTGGTTCCTTCCTGCCATGTTGCCAGGTATTGCATTATTGGTATTTATTCTGCTGGAATTGCCTTCACGATTTAATTTTGTCTTGCTTGTCTTAATTTTTCTGATGTCTTTGATTTCTTTTTAAATTTTGGCAAACATTTTTATTATCTATTCCTTTCTGAAGAAGAATTCTTTAAAAATTTTAATCAATTAAAATTATGAATTTATTTAATTTATCTTTATCTGTGGGGAAGGCATGTGTGTGATACATGTATGTGTGTGTGTGTGTGTGTGTGTGTGTGAAGGATCACTTGCCTGTGTGGGTGCATATGTAGTCCAGAGGCTTCTGTTGGGATTATCTTCCTCAATCACAAGAAACTTTCTTAGTTAAATGAGATTTATTCTGTTTATAAGATTTAATTAAAAGTCATTCCTCGATACATTAGACTTGTAATTGTTCCTACATTCTGGTATTTGCTATTAATTCAAACTGATAAGGAGAATGAAAACATTCCTAATGTGATCTAAATTATTTTCCTTAGTCATTTGAGAAACTACCCATTGTCTTATCTTTGGGATCCTTTGAATTCAAAAGCATGTCCTTGCTATCTACATTATACTTTATACCTTTTCACACATATATCACATTTGCTTTTCTTTTCGGTGCTCACTTATCCAGCCACATACTTGTTGACTTCTTGTCATTGTTGGACATAGTTATATTGATTTACTTTGTTTCTTTCGTGTATGTGCATTCTGTGTGTGGGGGGTGTGTTTATATGTACAGGTGTACACATGCTTGTGAGGTCAGAGGATGAAGTCCAATGTCATCTTCAATTGCTCTCCACCCTATTTTTGAAACAAGGCCTTTCACTGGACCTGGAGTTCACTGATTCGGCTAGGCCGACAAGTCAGTGAGCTTCAGGGCATCTCCTGTGTCTGCTTCCCTGAGGCTAGGATTATAGCCATGCACCACTGCACTGGCTTTTTCTGTGAGTATTAGGGACTTGAACTCATGTCTTCACATTTGTTTGACAGGTACTTTATTGACTGAACTATCTCCCCAGTCCCACTGTTTCTAATTGCAGTTTTTTGTTTTTTTAAATGCTGCTCACAGGAGAAAATGTTTTAAAACTCTCTTACCCTGAGTTGAATCTTACTGCAAATGTAAACTGCAGCATGCTTATATCTAAGAGACATAGCTTTCAAGCTAATACACTGTATTTCTAGTAATGCTAAACGCACGAAGTGAAATTATCTATGTGCTTTGTATGTGCATATACATTTCACTGAGATTAATGAAAAAAGTTATAGGAAACTTTACTAGCTTTACAGGCAATACTTTTATTTAAGATGGCAAAGTAAACATAAGTGAATGCGAGCTGTTACTTGATATTCAGTTAGGCACCAACTTGCTCAAATCACGGATTTCATTTAGTAACAAGACGGGGCTAAAACATGAAGACCTCTTGGCAGCCATGTTAAAATGATTCCACTCACTGAAAATGGACTGTTTTCAAATTAAGTTTTGTTTTTAGATCCATATAGATTACACTGTGAGAAAATTAGCAAGAGAAATAGGAAATAAATCAAGAATGGAAAAATTTCACAGACAGTTTCATCAACTGGAAATTACTGCTCTCAGTCAGCTGTGTTTGGCAAGATCAGGAGGACTGGAGACAGCGCGTTGAGCTAATCAGTGCAGCAGGCATCCTGGAGCAGCTGCCAGGGTGTTCTTGACATTGGCTTCTTTTGCTCACAGTGCTTACATTTTGCCCAACTGATTGGACTCAGCTGCTGCCTAGCCATCCGTTTATGACTTGTATTTTAAAAAGGCCCCACCCCTCCTTCTTTAAAACTACTTTTTAAAAGTTAACATACACTGTAATGATGGAAGGGAAGCAGCCTATATGATCAACAACAGAAAAATGGACAAAGAAATATGGTAAACACGATGCAGTTTTGTCTAGCCATAGAGAAAAATGAGATCATGACATTTGCAGGAAAATGGATAGTAGTTAAAAAAAAAAAAGCTGGGCTCAGGAAGCAGATCCTTTCCTGGGTGGGGTAAAAGGCTCATTTATAAGAACCCCTGAGAGGTTGCATGCAGGAGCAAGATCACTGTTTGGGACCTAATAGCAAACCATCCTGATGGGATGTGAATGAATACCACACAAGAGAAGTCAATGAATGGTGGATCCTGGATTTAAAGATCAGACGGACTTGAGGGCTGCATCTCCACTTAGAATATTACAGGTCTGTGTCAGAGAAGAAAAGTGTCTGAGTTAACAGAGGAAGTCAGCTGGAGTAGAAGCAGATGAAACTGAGGGATGAAGCCAGCTCATAAGCAAGAGAAGCAAGAATGGTGAAAAGTAGAAAGAAAATAAATCCAGCTTACCACAGCCAACTTTGGTTTTTACCTTCTCTAGAATCTAGAGAGAAGTTATCATTATCCTTTGTTCCTTGTGAGTCTCCCTTTCTCTCCACTTTAAATCAACTCCATTTCGTGAACTTGGAAGACTGAGTGTAACTTCTAGAGAGAACTTGAATTATCATTTGTGACACCACACAAAGGGTACTACAATCTCTGCCCAACCTGCAAGGGAATCTCCATCAGTAAAAGGTATGGGGAGAGGACCACCCCCCCACCCCACCCCCACCCCCGGTCAGGGGACCTACTGAGGAGCATGCTCACTTCTGACTGTACCTTTAGTTTCTGTCCCTAAGGGACAAATAGCTAATATGATTAGCTAGAACGTCATAAATTGGGTCCTACTTTTATGGGTAGGCCAACTAGGGAGAGTCACTGTGTGGAGGGACACAGTTAATGTTTAGTGAACCCCCATTCACACCGCCCACCACCCTCCTCTTTTCTTCCTAATGTTCATGGTGGGGTTTATTAAGATTAAAGTAATGATAATAGTTGTAAAATAACCAAAGTAAATGCTACAGTTTTCACATTTCACATGAAGCATGATTTCAGCTAAGAATCGTGCAAGGCCTCCCTCCGTAGCAAGCAGACCTGTTCTGTGCAGAAGGGCTGAGTAAACTGACCAGGAAGCAAAGGGAAACCCACTTCTGTGATGGGACACCGAGCTAAGGAAGGGCTAGGAGCATACTCTGGATGCTCCGTCCAGTTAGTGAACTTATCTACCTTGGGACAAACAAGTGACGCCATGAAAGACTCAGAATATTTGGACATCCTGTCAAGCTTTGATCCAACTGCTCAACTGTGCCTAGGAGTGACAGTGGGCGTCCCATTTCTTTTGTTTTTTCATGGTGCACATTTTTCCTTTTATTGGAAATAGATTTGTTTCTCACATAAGATATCTGATCATGGTTTCCTCTCCTTCTACTCCTCCCAACCCCTCCCCACTTCCCTATGCAACTGGATCTACTTCCTTTCTCCTCTCTCATTGGAAAACAGGCCTCTAAGGAAAAATAGTAAAATTAATATGATGTAATATAATAAGATAAAATGAAAACTAACAAATTGGAATTGGAAAAAACAAACAAGGAAACAAGCCCAAGAGAAGGCACAAGAAACAGAGACTGTCTTGTTCTCACACTCAGGAATCCCATAAAAACACTAAACTGAGAGCCATAATATTTATGCAATGGATCTATAGGGCAAAAAGAGAGAAGGAAGTGTGTGTGTGTGTGTGTGTGTGTGTGTGTGTGTGTGTGTGTGTGTATGTAAGCAAAAAAAGCTGAATTAAAAAACAAGGAAGACCCCTGACATAACATGGCAAGGCATGGAACCTCTAAAGATGATGTTGAGTTTGTTTTCTGTTGGCCACCTCCTGCTCGGCATGCAGCCTGCCCTTAAGATAGTTTCTTTCCCTAGTGCGACTCCCTTGGAGGAAACTAAAATTTCATTTGTAAGTGGTTATCAATTGGCAGTCGCTTCTGGGTTAGCGATGGGGTCTGTGTCCACTTCTCCTTTCAGCTCTAAGGCTCCCACCTGGTGCAGACCCATGCACGCCCTGAACATGTTGTCTCAGTCTCTGTGAATTCCTAAGAGCTTTGCTCATGTTGATTCAGAGGGGCTTGTTTTCTTGGTGTCCTCCATTCCTTGCTGGCTCTCACACCCTTTCTGCTTCCTCTTCCCCAGGCTATCCTGTTTCCTTAATCCCGACTTTATAGACGAATTTCTAAGCAGTCTTTTGAATAAAAAACACAGAGCCAAATATAGGGGGGATAGCCTTAAAGATCAGGGAAATAGGAATAGCCACCAGCTAACCTTACCTCACCATGCCACAGCTTCCAAAGTGTCACGACTTCCTGTCTACCCAGACTTTTTTTTGCCTTGCTGTTCTGCCCTCCCATTGGCTCTTAGCCCAGCTACCTGACTTCCTTGTCACTTCCTGTCTGTACAGACCTCCAGGTCTCTATGGTTGGTACTGGCATTAAAGGCGTGTGTCACCACGCTTGGCTGTTCCTTAGTGTGGCCTTGAACACACAGACCCTGCCTGCTATGTGATTGGATTAAGGGCATGTGCTACCACTGCCTGACTTTTGTGTTTACTTAAAACGGCTTGCTATTTCCTCTGATCTCCAGGCAAACTTTATTTATTAACATACAAATAAAATATCACCAGGCGACTCTGATGTGGTAGGAGAGCTAGAGCCTTCTTCCCTGTATGGGAAGCAGCAGCCCAGCCACCTTCTCTGCATTTTCCAAGGCATACAACAGCTGGGCTTAGGCTGCTGACACCTAACACAGCAGGGACAAGGCAGCTTTACACCAGGCAGGGGGACAAATGTCTGCCTCCCTGTTGTCTGCCTCCTTCCTTTAGTTTGGCACTAGGAAAGGATGTTACGTTGATTTCTTCCCTTGTTGTGGTGAGAATAGCTCATCCCCTGGAGTGAAAAGTGGAATGGAGAGCAGCCCATTGCGGGCTGAACAGGAGCAGTGCCTGTGTGGCTCAGCCTAAGCTGTGTTCCCCAGTCCAGCTTTCTCAAGAGCTGTCTTGGGGAGTATTGGCTGCTTGTCAAGATTGATCAAGATGTCCTTTATTTCCTATCTGTACTTGACTGTTTACTCTCTGGGTAGGGAACATGGAATGATGGAGAGGTGTGTGGCACCTGGGCGTTTCAGTCAGGTTTCATTTCAGTATTTCAAGAGAGTTCAAACTTAAATTGTACTTTAGAATTACTTATTTATGAATTTGATCGTCTGCTTTAGTAATGCAGAAAAATTATAGCTAACTTGGCATTTTTAAATGAAATAAAGCCTTATATTTGTTTAAGTTTTATTAGTGGGTACACAACATACATGCATGAAAAGGTTGCAATAAATTCTCAAGTTCTGGTAAATGGACATGTTTAAAAAATTTCTAGTTCAGTTCAATATCTTTTATTGAATTAAAATGTACAGAATACAGGCTCTGTGCCAGATAAAATGCTGAAGACACAGGATTCTTCACCTGAATCATGAGCAGATGATCCCTTTGTGTGCATTTAGGTGTGGTATGCTCTATGGACATAACAGGAAATTTACTTGCAAGATAAATATGGTGAAATATATTTCTGCAAGATTGTTTAAGAACTTGATAATCTATTTACTAAAACCCATAGAGCGACCCAAAACAAAAAAAAGTAGGAGGCTCCGCTCCTGTGCCCCACCTATGGGTGCCAGGAGCTTTCTGCTTGGTAAGACTTTTTCCAACTCACTGTTCTAATCACAAGTTCCATCTTTTCCTCTATGTATACACATACTGTTCAGTATGAGTTTCATCTTCTTGTAGTCACAGGTGTTCTCAGGACTTCACAATTCATCTTGAGGGGCTGGAGAGATGGCTTAGCGGTTAAGAGCACTGGCTGCTCTTCCAAAGGTCCTGAGTTCAATTCCCAGCAACCACATGGCGGCTCACAACCATTTCTGGCATGCATGCAGACAGAGCACTCATACTTAAAAAAAAATACATAAATAAATTTGTCTTTGAAAGTATATAGTCTTTTTCAGATATATTTTTTCTGTTACATTTCCTAGTTTCATTTTTGAATATAACTATACTTTAAAATTTATTCTTTCATAATTTTATTACATACCTGCCTATATAATGGCAACATTATACTTTATGTTTCTTAGTTTTTTTCCAACCCTGGAAATAAAGGTTATAAAATCACATGCAAAGAAAGCTATATCCAATACATAAAATAGTATTGTAGTTTCCTATAGAACACTGTTTTTTTGTTTTTGTTTTTGTTTTTTTTGGTCTCCTTAGTCTAAGACATATGGCTTGAATTAATAGGATTTGAAGTAGCTGAAGACATTATCAGTACCTAATTGTCCCAGTTAGCTTTAGTAGTCAAATTAACACAGCCTAGAGTCATGTCAGAGGAGGAACTTTAATTGAAGACTTGCCTAGATCAGGTTGGCTTGTGGGCATGTTTGTGTGGTATCATCTTGATTGTTAGTTGATGCAGGAGGGTTCAGCCCACTGTGGATGGCACCCCTGCCTTGGCAGCTTGTCCTGGGCTATAAGAGAAGCTAGCTGGGCATAAGGCTGCCAGTGAGGGAACCAGCCAGGAGCAGCATTTCTCCATGGTTTCTGCTTCAAGTTCCTGTTTTAGTTCTTGTCTTGTTTCCCTCAGTGATGGACTGTAACCTATAAGATGAACTAAACACTTCCCTCCCTTGAGTGGCTCTTGGTCAGAGTGTTTTTCATCACAGCAGCAGGAAATGAAACAAGAATACTAATGCAAACAATTCATTAATGAGCAGGATTAAATAGAATGTGCTGTGCCATACTTAATGGTCAGTTCCAGCAAGAATCATGGCAGCTAAAGCTTAATGTCCTGGAGAATTCACGCTGTAACAATGACTTTTCTCACCAAATGGAGATGAAAAACATTGGCAGCTGTTCCATTCCATTCTGATTCACATAGTCCAATATTTGGCTTTTTCTCCCTAGGAGACACAATGATAAAATATTGTTGGCAAATAATACCTGACATTTCACATAAATATAAATATAAAATATTAAATATTCCTTTTAATAGCATAACTTTAATATGACTTAATATGAAGACCTCTATATGAGTATTTATATTTAATAGCTACTCCAGACAGGAGAAGCCAAAGTTCAAGGTCATCCTTGTTGGCTACGCAGTGAGCTGGAGCCCAGTGTGGGATACACAAGACCTGTCTAAAAACAGAACACACACACACACACACACACACACACAGACAGAGACAGACAGAGATAGAGACAGACTTATGCTGGGATTACAAGTATGCTTCATCACACCTGGTTTATGCAGTCATGGGAATTAAACCATGGGCTTTGTAAATGGTAGGCAAGCTTTGAACCAACAAAGCCTCTGGAATTTTCACGTAATGAAGCTTATTTCTAGTTGGATGTATTTGAATTATACCTGATGCTTATAAAGTGCTGAATAAATGATTTTTAAATGAGTATAAATGAACGAAGAAATGAATTTGAAAGTAGAATGAGGGAATTTAATTAAATGCCCTGCTTCTTATAATAATTTATAGGGTTAGACAATTTCAATTGCCATAATATAACATGATAAAAGCCATATGAAACTAACATCACATGGAATAAGGAAAAGCTAAATGCTTTCTTTCTCAGATCTTGAACAAGCAAGATGCTTTAGCATTTTCATTCCAAATAATATTGAAAGTCTTGGCCACAGCAATGAGGCAAGAGAAATAAAGAGTATCCAAATGAGAAAGGATGAAGCCAAATTGTCACTGTTTACAGATGACAGGTTCTTAATTAGAGAAAACTCCAGATTTCACCACAAAACTATTAATACTAATAAAAGAGTTCAACAAAGCTTAAATATATTAGTGAACATAAAGTATAAACAACAATTCTATATGTCAACTGAGAATTATCTGAGAAATTCCACTTATAATAGCTACAAAAAAGGAAAACTTAAACAGATAAAATATTTCTATAAGAAAAACTACAGAATATTTGTAAAAGATATTGAAAAGGACATTAACAACAAAAATATATTCCTTACTCTTGAGTTGAAAAATTAATATTAGACTGTCCACATACCCCAAAGTAAGCTACAGATTCTAGGCCCCCTCTATCAAAATAACAATGACATTCTTTATAGAGATTGAAAATATCTGAATTTTATTTTCTAAAAAAAAAAAAAAACTGACTAATCAAGGCAATCTTGAAGAAAAAGGTCAAGGCAGTGTGTATTCCCATTACCTGACTTCAAAATATACAACAAAGCTATTGTCTAAAACAGCACAGTCATGCTCGAAGAGCGGAGGTATAGATCAATAGAACACATTTCAGACTTTAGTCATCAGGGGCACACGGGAATTGAAAAATAAAAACAGCCTTAAGTAGAGATTTCTAAAAAAAAAAAAAAAAAAAAAAAAAAAAAAAAAAAAAAAAAAAAAAAAAAAAAAAAGTGGAAATAGAGCCACCACATGATCCAACAATCCTACCACTGAGTGGGAAGCCAAGGGCAGTGAAAGTGTGCGGCAGGAATGTCTGCAGCCCTAATTCAACTGCAGCCCTACACAAAATAACCAAGAAATGGAAATGAGCTCTCTACTAACTGGTGAGTAGATATGATCTCAAAAGACTGTAAGTCTCACCAGAGTGAGGCATAAAACCAAAGGAACACGTCAGCCATGAAAATACGAAGCGCTGCTGTCTTCAGCAGTACATGGTTTGGGAGGACATTGTGTGAAATGATCATCCAGGCATGGGGAGTCATACCATGTGAACTTACTCAAGCATGGAATCTGAAAACATTGATCTGAAGGAAGCTGGGAAGTTAAATGGGGCTACCTGAGACTTAGACTTATAAAGGTCGGGGGAGAAACCTGGTCACTGGCTACGAGGTTGGATGGGAGGAAGTTCTAGGGTGCTCTTGCTCAGCAGGCTGACTGCAGAGGCTATAGATGCTGGTGTCTTGAAAGAGCCAGGAGAAAAAGCCATGGGATGTTTTGTCATAGAGACACGATGAGAAGATAGATGTGTTTATTCTGATATGAACATTTTAACAAGCTATGCACATAATATGGCATAGTACCCAATATGTATATATTAATAACTAAGTTAAAATACTTTAAAAATTATCCTGACAGGTTTCAAGTCATTCTTGAAATCCAGTAAGGACAGGATGTTGGGACCAGTGTGCTGAGGTTGGTGAGGTAATCGGAAATGTACAGTGAGTTGCAGAGGACTTCCCATGCACTTCATACTGACCTATGTGTATCCACAGATGTTATCCTAATTAAATCACACAATAAACAGCCTCATAAGGAAGCTGCTGTAGCTCTGTTATACTGGGGAGAATATATGGGTTCCAGGAATTAGGCTGTTGCTCAAGGATATGCAGCTCCATGGTACATGAATTTGAACTCGTTTATTGTTAGTGGTCTTGAGACAGTGGTGCTGTCTAAATTTCAGTATTGTTTTGCTGAAAAACCATAGAATTTGCCAGCCACTGGGTGAGGTCAAGTTTGCGGAGGGGTGAACAAGCAATATTACACGAAGACTTCATTCTTCAGGAAAACACGACGATTTTAAAAAGTGGAGTGATCCAAGGATTTGAGTTCCAGAGCAGTTCATTTCATTGGTGTATTTATGTCTTATTTATTTATTCAAAATTGATTTGGCATTTTCTATATACCGTGAGCTCAAGTTTCTCAGACTTGGTGTGTGGGCCCTGGGAGCCTTTCTGGTGCTGTGTTCTGTTTTATTTGGCTCTCCCACATGAAACCTGTTTACACGTTGATGCTTGTGTCTACTTAAGTTTAGATGGTAATTTGCCCCTACATCTGCAGCCAGGGGCTTTCCAGTTAGGGAGAGAAGTTGAAAGGAGGAGAGGGAAGAACTCAAGGAGGTGATTTGTTTCCATTTTGGCAGATGAAACCAGTCCACCACATTTTCCTGAGGCTATGGTGATTGGCAAAGCTGTCTTTCATTTAATATTCTGTAACTTTGAAAACCCAGTGGCCACAGTGAAAAAGAAGCTAATAGGCACATATTACCCAGTAACAGCCACTGAGATATATAACCTTCCTGTATTACTGCAAGATGGCCTGGGAATACCAGGTGGTGAAGAGGTTTTTCCGGTTCACTTTCCTCACATACACACTTAGTGCAAGAGATGACATATAATACTTCAGCCAGATTAAAAGTTAACTAGTTGCCTAGGAAGAGAAGAGAGACAAGAATAAATTGGCCAAGAGCATGGTAATGTCAAAGTGCTACAGTGTATTTGTTGTGAGTACTTTATGGTGTTAGCAATAATGGATGTGAAAAATCACACTTTTAAAAAACTCAGATCCCACAAAACATTTTTTAGGAAGACTGAGACTGGTACAGCCCAGAAAGCAATGTTTCTTCAAATTTCACATGAAACGGCTCCCTCTGGGATATTGTTATAAGGCGGGTTCTGGGCAGCTGGTCTGGAGCTGGCCTGAGAAGACATTGACACTAAAACTCCCAGATCAGGTCCATATTTCTGGATCATGAATTATTCTTCAAGTGGCACAGATATAAAATGGAGAATATCACTCCATAGTTCAGGGGAATTCATAAAACATTCTGTTATAAATATAAACACACAAAAATACATGCACACACATATTTCTAGTGTGTTAACCTCAGGATTTGGGGCATATTGCCAAATCCTGCATTTTAAAAACATGTACACTAATCATTATATGGTGCTGGATGAAAATTTCTCCAGACACTATGCCTTTCTGCTAATACTTAAGTAATAGACCATCCTCTGTCAATTAAGATCATGAACTCAAGAACCCATTCACTAATTAGATTGCAGGCCCAAGACATTAACCAAGCTCTGATCTTAATTTAATATGGAAACCTCATGTGGCCCAGCCTAGGCTTCCTTTCCCTGCAAGTTGGCCCTGGAAAGGGACTTTTATTAGCTTTCTCTACTTGCCTTTCTTGGATTCTTTTATTTAAAGTAGATTTTCTTCCTTCTCGGGTTCTTTTGGGGACCTTTTTCATCTCCTTCCCTGAGGACCTCCCTCCTGCTGTTCCTCACTGTTGGCTTAAAGAGCTATTACAGTTCTAGGTGGACACTTGCCCTTCTTGATTTGGATCCTAGGAATCTGGCTTCACCCTCACCATCGTGTGTTGCCCTCTGGGACTCACACTAATATTTGCTCTCCCCTCTGAAACATGGTGATGTGTTTTACTGTGGAAAACTCTGAAAGCGTGGTGGCTCTTCCCTGAGAGCAGTTATTCAAGCATCCCTGCGCCCCCTGGACGTTATGGGCTGAAGGTAGAAAGTGGTTCCAGAATCCCAAAAGTGCAGCTTCAGCATCTCCAAAATAGCCCCCGTTAGAATCCTGGATAGAGTGTGGTGGGGTGTGATAAAGAAGGCAGCGTCGTCCCCCAGTGCTCTCTTCACAGATAGCCTTTCTCTCTTTCTCCAGCTTTTCATATTCTCAAGGCAGGTCAGAGGGTTCAGAAGTTATAGGCTATATTCTGCAAACTTTCCTTTGACATGATTTATGTGGCTGGATTTCGCTTCCCTTTAAATATTACTTCATAATCTCTTATATACAACAATTATAACAATAACCTAAGCATAGCAAGTCTAATATCACCAAGTACGATACATCTGCTTTACGGGTGAAAAATGCAGTCAGATTAATTAAGTTAAATGTAAAAAGATGAAGTAAAAATGCTGGATGTGAGTATAGTTAGGAGAGGGGCTCTCGAGTCTCCCCTGTAGCTGAGGAGCCGTTTGCAATGAGGGCTGCTGGTGGAGTGAGAGTCAGTTTTCTTTGGGGACACAGTTCCTGCTAGGCTACCAAGGCTACAGTAAGTAGTCCCATATGTATGTACACTCTGGCAACACTAAAGGACTCAGTGGGAGGAAAAGTGTGGTAGGGCTAAGGGAGAATCTGGAGGGAAGGGAGGTGGGGGATAGATTTGATCAAAACACATTATATGCATGTATGAATTTTTCACTACAAATGCTGAGTGTAATCTAAGAAATCTTAAGTTTGAATCCTTAGCTGTTGAGCTTGGCTTTTAGCAGAAAACTCCTGCTTTAACTACCATTTCATTACCACAACAAAATGTTGGACATTAAACAGCTTAAAAGACAGAAGATTTATTCTGGCTTATAGATTTTTTTTTTTTTTTAAAAAATCAGCTTTAGATGATTCCATTGCTTTTAGACTTGCAGCTTGGAAAAAAAAAATCTTGTGTAAGGGCACGGTAGAGGAAAGCTGTTCCTCTGGCACAGGAACAAGCAAAGAGAGACAGGGCCAGGAACAAGGCAGTCTGTTAAAAGGCAACCCCCAAGTGGCCTGCTTCCTCCAAACTGGACGTACTTTCTAGTAGCTCATTTAGCAGGACTTGTCAATGAGGATTAGTTCATTGATGAAGTTAGTGCCCTTATGATCCTGTCACCTCTCAGTAGTTCAGCCATGAGGGGACCAAGCCTTAGATCCAAAGCCCAATATTTTCCAAATGTCTGGAGATCCTCTGGTGATATATCCAGAAGTTAAAAGAGTGAGTAGCATATCAGCGTATCAGTACAGCAGAGTGAAATCTTTGGATAACACGTTTGCTCCAGCAGTTACCTGTTATTGCCTCAAAAGACAGACCCTTGGATTTCATTTCTTAGAGTGTGTTGTCATGGAACAGTGTGTTAGGTGGCTAGTTAGAAACAAACAGCCTTGAAGGTCATTGAGGATGAACTCCCCATCTCCCCCCATAATCAGCATCCTGTAAAATCAGGAGTAGGAGCTGATTGCTACTCAAAGAATGGGAACTACTTGTGTCTCTGTCACTGGATGGAGACATGGCTTTGTGAACTTCAAAAAAATACTGTAAGATTACAATATAGAGGGACACTTTCGGGTAAAATACAAATACATACTATTGTCCCCTTTCTTCGCAGTTAGTCCAAATGGACCTGTCAATCACTTGAACAGGAAAATGCCCTTCAAAAAAGCTGCTCCATATATCTTTAGAAAACAGTACAGTTTACTTACACATGGAGTTTGACACAACTGTTCCCTCAGTGTGTTACCTATCTCTACCACCCAGAATACTTTGTTATGATTCTATAATAAACTCTGCCTGCCTTCCACACTCCTTGGATCTTGTCTGGATTCCTTTGATGGAGGGTACAGACTATGAAACTGAGGGGCTAGAGTCTGAGGTCTTTGCATCACTCAACGTGTATGCAGGTCTCATGGGAAATCTGTAATATTTCCAATCTATTAGCATGATATGGATTCTAAGCAATCCTGTAAAAAATAAAAGTATATTCAACAGCAAATTGTTTTATATTAGATTTTTTTCCATCTCCCCTCATCCCAAACCGAATTCTTTGGCTATTTCTTAGAATTCACTTTTGGTGGAGACATCTTCTTTAGGACTGAATGTTCCAAGATCTCTCACTCTCTTCATTGTCCAGTTGTGCGTCTCTATATTGGTTCCCATGCACTGCAGAAAGAAGCTTCTCAGATGATGACTGATTGAAGCACTGATCTGTGAATAGAGCAGAATGTAAGTAGGAGTCATTTTATTGCTATATTCCTTTAGCAGAACAGTAGTATTTGGTGTTCTCGTAGGTCCATGGCCGAGCTAGCCTCAGGTTCGCGGCCACCTCAGCAGTGTCAGGCGGGGATTCCGTCTCACAGAGCGGGCCTTGAATCCATCATGAAGTGGGTGGTGACTCCCACAAGCTGTGTGCCACTGCTGCGCTAGCATGTCATGCAAGTCACCAAGTATATCAGGGTTTGTATCTGGGTTGGTGTGCACCCTTTTCCTCTGGTAGTGTGCAGAGTAGCTTCCAGTACCATAGACACTAGTCAGGAGAGGTGTAGGCTCCAGGTCAACTTCCTTCCCTCAGCATCTGGGAATTTTACAGAAAGGAAGGTTGAAAGAGTCAGTGGGGAAGGAAAACACCAAAGAAACAAGGCCTTGTAGACACAGCTAGGCTGGTGCCCGTATGAACTCAAACACCGAGGCAGCATGTACAGGGCTTGCATAGATTCAAGCCAGATGGGGTCCCAGCACTGAGAGGGGAAACAAGCCTCCATCCCGAGCCCAGAAGTTATCTCCAATTGGCAACCTTTGCAAAGGAAAATTTAGTTTTCTCCAGCAGAGTCTCATTGAATACACAAAGCACACTCAAGGGCAGCCCCTTGCCCAGCAGCCAATGACCAATACAAACAAATTCAATGGTATTTTTGGAGGGTGTTTGTCTCATAATTCTTTGTCTGGGCATTCTCTTACTTTACAGGTCTTTTGCTTATATATTACGGTTTCTGAGTTTCATTGTGTTTTTAGGGGATTTCTGTGTGTGTGTGTGTGTGTGTGTGTGTGTGTGTGTGTGTGTGTGTGACTGTATGTTTCTTGTACTTTATCTTTGGTTCTTTTCTTTTTTTTTCCTCCTGTTTGTTTTGTCCCATTCTGGGTGGTTTTTATTGTTGCCTGTTTGTTTTCTAATGAGAGAGAGAGAGAAAGAATGTGGATTTGGATGAGTCTGAGAGGAGTTGGGGGTTGTAAAAGCCATTATCAGAATATACTACAAGAGGGGCTGGAGAGATGGCTCAGTGGTTAAGAGCACTGACTGTTCTTCCAGAGGTCCTGAGTTCAATTCCCAGCAACCACATGGTGGCTCACAACCATCTGTAATGAGATCTGGCGCCCTCTTCTGGCCTGCAGACATACACACAGACAGAACATTGTATACATAATAAATAAATCTTTTAAAAAAAAGAATATACTACACGAAAAGAATCTATATTCAATAAAAGTTAAGATTATAAATAATGAAAAAGAATCACTTTTGGGAGTTTTGGCATGTAACAACTCAATAATTCAAAGATAAGTGCAAGTACATTTATTCATTATGTGTTTTCTTTTGCTTGGTTGTGAGGTGTTTTCAGTTTTTAATCACATTTTTCATAATTTGGCAGATTTTTCCCCTTGTGTACAAGTTTAACCTAATTGAGGAGCAAACCTGCTTACAATAGCACTGAGATTAGCACAGCAACAATGCATTAACACATGCGAGCATACAATGCGAGGTTCAGAGTGGTGTTTCTCCTCTATGCCTGCCCATTAGAATCTCTGGGGAAGCTTCTAGATGTCTGATGACTTCCAGCATACCCAAGCCAATTACACCAAAATCTCTGGGGGTAGGATTCAAGCATGAAGATCCAAGGCTGTGGTTGAAGCCTATCATGGTTTATGTGATAAATATAAACCACCTCTTTAAAAAGAGAGCAAATGAGCTATCAGGAAAAGATTCAGTCTGAAATAAATGGGTAAGATGTGCAAGTTTTTCTACACACACACACACACACACACACACACACACACACACACACACACGTAGCAGCAGCAGGAGGAGCAGGAGAAGAAGGAGAGGAAGAAGAAAAGAAGTAAAGGAAAAGAAAAAGGAGAAGAAAAAGAATAGGATCTATGAAATGCACATCACTTACTCTTTGCAGATCATGGTAATTATCTGGGATGCTCCAAATTGAGGCATCATGACTGATGACCTTTATGAAAACCCCATGTCCTTACCTGGCTCCTATTTGTCAGTTTTATATTTATACTCTACACTCCACTGAAAATAATGAAATCAGATTGATACAGTTATGTTAATGGCTGTAATATGCACCTCATTTGCAAGAAAATGGAACAATGTATTCTCATAAGTTCTGAATTACTCAACTCATTGACCAGAAAAGTGTTATGGCAGAATGCTGAATGTCTGAGAGACACACTGATGGCTTCTCAAAGATAAAAAGCAACAACATGTGTAGAAACCTAGACAGAATGGCAGCACAGAACATACTTAAATGATCGTCAATGCGTCAGTGTGCTGCTTACAGGTGCACATTTTAATCAGACTGACGATTACCTCTAGGAGTAAAGTAAATCAATGATGTGCTTTGCTTCATCTCAACTCACAATTCTTTGTCACTTTGAGTATTGAGCATAATTCTGCCAAACAAAACAAAAGCAAAATCCCATGGCTGTAAAAGTCACAGTACTGGGATCACGTGATTTCGTAAGAACAAGCCAGCAGCGAAGGCCTCCTTGGGGTTTCTTCCTCTCTGTTTCAGGTGCACATGTTTCTTTGCTTTCTCTTTGTTTTTGCTGTTTGGGTTCCCGCGCTTGTCAAGCACTGTTGGTTTGAGGTTTTCATTCACAGTGGAGGACACAGTGCTGAGAGTTTCCATGTGCTGAGCAACTTCCGAGATGTATCTGTATTAGAAACAGAAAGGTCTTAGATATTTTCTCCTGGCGACTGGGGTAGAAGTCCTGAAGATGGGAAGGATAGAGAGAATGAGTCACTTGTTGGAATACTGAAGAGAAGGCAATGATGCAGGAGTCTTGGTGGAGAGAAAATGGATTTGTCTAAATGGAAGGCTCCGTCCTGGCCTCTGAAAGGAAATGAAAGCTGAGGCGCAAACTTAATGGCAGGCAGTTCATCTTCTTTATACTTAGAGAAACTAAAAACCAATCTTAGGTATACCCATTCCATGAGAAATTCATTTGTACATTCTACAAACATGAACTGCATTTAGGGACCGCATTTTATTTCACCTATATAAAAAGAATTTCTTTCAACTGGACTTTGATGAGCAAGATCTTTGGGAAGGTCTTCTCCAGTTGCTAATGTATAAGACAGAAGCGTTTTTTAAAAGACAAAATGAACAAACACTAACACTTGACACAGACAATTATTTTGATATGGTGCTTCACAGCTGTGGCACCCTAGCCTAAGCGCGAATCAATCATGGGCTTGTTTACTTGAGAAAGAAGACAAAACAAAACAAAAACATGGAACAAGAGAAGCACTAGAACGTGTTTGGGGGTTCTAGACTCGGTCCTGATTTTTCTGCCAGAAAGTAATTAGTTGCTTGTTTTGTGACAGGCCTGGTTTGGGGTGCACAGCCAGGTTCCAAAGATACAGAAATCATATGAATTAGCCTGGAGCAAGATTCAGTGTGTTTGTTTAAACCAATGGTGACATCTGGTGGCTGCATACACCAATGACTATTAGCATCCTTATGGAGTTGTCTTATGTTTTAAAATGGCTGCCTTTCTCATTGTGATGATGTAAAGTCTCAAAGGCCAGTTGGAAATCTTACTGTTCAGATTTGATTTTCGTGATTTCTTGTTTACATCATGAATTTAAAAAATGTTTTTACGAGTATGTGAATGAACATCGTTTTTTTTTTTTTTATTTCAGTGAATGGTTCTTTTACTTTTCTTTTCATTTTTCTTTATTAAGAAAATTTCTACTCATTCTACATACCACCCACGATCCCACCTCCTACCACCTCCCACCCCCCAGCCCTCTCTCCCAAGCCACCCCACATCCCCACATCCCCCAAATCGAGGTCTCCCATTGGAAGTCAGCAGAGCCCAGGACACTGAGCCTAGGCAGGTCCAAGCCCCTCCCCACTGCACCAAGGCTGCATAAGGCATCACACCATAGGCACAGGGCTCCCAAAAGCCTGCCCATGCCCCAGGGACAGATCCCCAAACCCCTGCCTAGGTGCCCTCCAAACAGTTCTAATCAAACAACCGTCTTCCATATCCAGAGGGCCTAGTCCAGTCCCATGGGGGCTCCACAGCCACCAGTCCACAGTTCATGGGCTTCCACTAGTGTGGCCAGTCATCTCTGCACGTCCTCCCATCATGATCTGTCCCTCGCCTGCAGAATCTCTCCTCTCTCTCAGCGATTGGATTCCTGGAGCTTAGCCTGTTGCCTGGCCGTGGATCTCTGCATCTGCCTCCATCAGTCACTGGACAAAGGCTGATGACAGCTAGGGTAGGGAAGGGATGGCCAGACTGCAACCCACAGCTCCAGAGAGGCCAGCTAACAGGGAAAGACCCTAGGAGGGCACATGGATGACCCTGCCAAGGAGAAGTGGGTGAGATCTACATGAATGGACTGGGTGTATGTGTGTGTCAGTGTAGATGTATCCAACAGTCTTATTAAATAAGAAACACAGAAACAATGTAAAAGAGAAAGCCAAGAGGTCAGAGCTCAGAGCTAAAATCTCACCCTTCCTCCTGCTGTCCCAGCTTCCCGAAAGAGAGCTATTTCCTTGTGTGTCAGTCATTTCCATAGTCATTCTGCCTTCTCATTGGTTATAAACCCAAACACGTGACTGCCTCGTCACTGTCTGAATGTACAGCCCCCTAGGTCTTAAAGGCATATGTCTCCAATGCTGGCTATATCCCTGAACACACAGAGATCTATGGGATTAAAGGCGTGTGCCACCACCGCCACACTCTTGCTATGGCTCTAATAGCTCTGATCCCCGGGCAACTTTATTTATTAACATACAATCAAAATCACATTTCAGTACAATTAGAATACCACCACATGTCAGGGGTGGCAGAGGGTGAGGAGTGGGGGATAAGAACATAGGGAAATGGGAGGGTCGAGCTGGAACAGGGACAGAGTGGGAGGGCAGGGAGGAAGATACCATGATAGATGAGGACATCATGGGAATAGGAAGAGGCAGAGTGCTGGGGAGGCTCTCAGGAATCCACAAGGATGACCCCACCTTGGACTGCTGGCAGTGGTCCAGAGGGTGCCTGGACTGGTCTACTCTGGTCTAGCGAATACCCTGTCATCCCTTTTTTTTTTTTTTTTTTTTTTTTTTTTATGCAACACTGTAAACAAAACTCTAAATTGTTTTGTCTTTGTAGCTACTTCCTCCTAACAGACTGCACTGCCCTGTGCTTGCTTGGATTTGAGCTGGCTTAAATTTTCAAGCAAGTCAATTGGCTTTTTTCTCTCATTCACCCAGGTCCTGTTCTCTGCCGGCCTCCGTACTGGACAGCAGGATTGAAAGCAGAACCGGCTTCAGAAAGAAAAGCACAGGCCGGCCTCGGACTCCCTTAGTCAGTCGACCATGTACCACCTGCCGTTTCATCATTTTGTCGTTCTTTTTGTAAACAGAGGCAGGGCAAATCTTGATTTTTTTTTTCTTTCACTGACGGTACTTTTTTAGTTCCTTCTACCATTGTGAATGCTCACCCCTGCTTTGAATGCCAACTCTGGTGCTCTCAGTTCATGTTCGCATCGACGAATAGATGAGTGAACGCATTTCTATGGAATGATTAGTGTTTGATTTTGCACTTAATGCTCACAATTTGTTCCATGTGGAATATTACTATCCCTTCAGTCTAGAGTGACCATCTCCCTCATCTTAGTCTTTCTCCAAATTGTTGACTCAGAATCTCATTATTCTAAGTCTTTACTATGATGTTCTTTTATTCACTTTTTCCCCATAGGAGTTTATGAGATTATTTAAAATATTATTGCTTTTTGTTTGTCTTTTGCTGTTTTTCTTCCTATAATATCTATAAGAAAAATTTAAGTTTTAGCAAGGACAAGAGTTCCTAAGACTCTACTCAGGACCAAAGTAAGGGATTGAATCCAGTTTCTGAGCTGGTTAAAAACGCTTACTATGAAGGTATAGGACCTGAGTCTAAATCCCCAGAACAAACAGAAAACCTGGACTCATAGCACAGGCATCTGTAACCCCAGTGCTCCTGTGGGGAAATTGGATGAGAGGCAAGAGAGTCCCCAGAAGCTCACACCAGCCAAAGTAATACATACCAGAACAGTGACATGGAAGCCTTGCTTCAAATGAGGTGAGGGCCAACACCGAATGTGTCCTTACCCCTTTACATATACTCCACGGCATGTGCGTGCCCACATTCATACACATGAATGCGGGCACACATGTGCACACACACTGCTCACTTATATCATATGCAGAGGGGGAGGGGGCGGGAACCCGGCCAGGTCCTTAGATTCTGTAGGCTTCACTTTTTACAGCACATTCAAGGCCTACGGAAGGTGAGATGCCCACTGTCCAACTCCTCTTCCGCAATTCTTTTTTCAGTACTGTCTATAGCTTCTGGGATGTCTGTGATAAAAAATATTGGACAAGGGAGAATGCACAAAAAAACTTCTCTACATCTTTGATCATGCTGGCTTTTGAAACAGGAAGTGGAGTCACAGGCAACTGTACATTCAGTTTAGTTTTCTAAGGAATACAGACAGACAGGTGGTTCAAACAGAAGTCTCAATTATTTATAAATGACTGTAGGAAAATATTTACTCTGGGAAGACTAACCATTTATGCATGAATTATTTATAGTCTTTGCTATTTAGAACAGCAGTTAGCGTTGCTACCTGCCATCTATTCATTTCTACACTGAGTCAGAGAGCTGTAATTCAGCACACATGCTGGAATAACCAGTAGGTTCTTTCCTTAAACATTAGGTGCAAAGTAAATCTGATAGAGGTATAATTGTATTGTCCCCAAATTACCTTTCTCTGTGTAGTAAGAGGGGGATGAATTTGGAAACATGGTAAGGGCAAAAGGCTGTTGGTCCCCAAACAAGGACACATGTATTCAGCCTTCTTAGCACCTATCACAATTCCTGTTCCTGGCTGTGGGGCTTAAGAGTCCCTAAGCGTCCCATATGACACAGTGATAGTCTCCTGACTTTGGTGGCCTTCAACATTTGCTTTCCTTTATAACCACATCCACACAGTTCTATCTACACCAGGGTTTTAAAATTCTATCTTATCCAAGGATTTTTGTTTGCTTGCTTGTTTTTTTGTTTGTCAAGCAGGGTTTCTCTGTGTAACAGCCCTAGCTGTCCTGGATCTTGGTCTGTAGACCAGGCTGGACTCAAACTCACAGATACCTGACCATTTCTGTCTCCTGAGTACTGGGATTAAAGGTGTGCACCACCACTGTCTGGCTAATCCAAAGGTTTTTCTAATAATTTTTTCCTCTTGGATTTTTTTTTGTGTGTGTGTTTGTGTTTTCTGTTTTTCTTCTTTTCTTCCTCAGATCTCAGTTAAAACACCACATTCTCAGAGAGACCTTTCCTGGTGGCCTTCTTTAAGTAGTTTTTCTTACTAGTTTCTGTCCTGGTATGTTTTTATTGGCTTTGTAGTATTTGTTCTAAACTTTGTTGTGACTTAGCATGTTACTTAGCATGGCCTTAGATCCAGGCCACTAGCCTAAGATCTGCCCATAGCAGATACTAGCTGGAGTTAGCAACTGTGGTGGTTTGAATAGATATGGCTTCCATAGGTTCTTAGGGAGTGGTACTATTAAGAGGTGTGGCCTTGTTGGAGGAAGTGTGTCACTGGGGGTGGGCTTTGAGGTTTCAAGTGCTCAAGCCATGCTCAGTGTCTCTCTTTCTCTTATCCTGCTGCTTGTTGATCCAGGTGTAGAACTCTCAGCTCCTTCTCCAGCATCATATCTGCCTGAATGCCACCATGCTTCCCATCATGATAATATTGAACTGCTATGGAATGTAGTTCTGTATGTTGTGAATATGTGTTGCTCTGGTTGGTTGATAAATAAAGCTGTTAGGCCAATGGTGAAGCAGAATAGGGTTAGGTGGGACATTCTAACTAGAGAGTAAGGAGAAAGGCAGAACAGAGGAGACGGTGCCAGTTGCCGCCATGAGAAGCAAGATGTAAAGATACCCGAAAGCCATGAGCCATGTAGCAAAGTATAGATTTGTATGTGTAAAAGTGTAAAATGTATGTAGGCTTGAAAGAAAAAAGAAAAGGAGGATAGATAGTTAAATAAAGAAATAGATAGTTTTAAAAAAATAAAGTCTTTAAAGAGACAGTAAAAGTAATATAAAAAATAAGCCATGTAAAGATGGAAATCCACAGAGAGCCTGGATTATATTGTCTTTGGGATTTTTAACTGCAGAGAGACATCTGATTGTAAAAGCTGCTGAGTTAAATCAATATGTATATTTTAAAGGTATCTCAATTTCAAAATTTATGTCTGAGGATACGTTGCTTTGGAAAAGAGGTTCTGCTTTTGTTTCTACAGAAGATGATTACCTGTGGATTGCTTCCAGGCTAATATGGTTTGACCAGCCATGACCCCCTGAAAGATTTCCAATGATACCATGGCCCAGATGATCCGGCATCCACGGTTTCAAGGCAACTGGCTGAGACAATGCAGCCTCACAGACTATTCCAGTCAGGACTTGACCATAACTCTTAATTTTCTCAGGATCCCCATTAGATTGCCAGTGCCCTCATCCAGCAAGAGGTAGTATGAGAAGCTATGCCCAAATTCCCAAAATATTGTTTATGAATATTTAATTTTATTTAAAGCAGGTTGATTATAAATGCAATCTCTTTCTAAAGAAGAGAAGGAGATAGTATAGTTATGATAACATGAAAGAGTAGATTAATGAACCTACTTTTAAAGAGCAACAACTTGTTTAAAAATGTTTTACACTGGTATGGATTTTAGTTTATTGATATAAATTTAGAGTTGATTTTGTTGTACTATGTACATATTTTTACTCTTGTTTAAGGTATTATGTTTATGCAACTCATTTAAATTATAATGGATAATTATGAAATAGATTAAAAATTATTCTATGATAGTCAAACTTACAGCCATGTTAAGTATTCTAGGTACACATAGATATAATTCAGTTAGGTAGGTAATCTTCAAACACTTTAAAGACCTACAGAATATGGCATTTAAATGTTTTAAAAACTTAGACATTTTGGACAATGAGATGTGTCTGTTCCTGGCAGCACCAGTTACTTCAAGAAAGATGATGAGCATTAAAGACATTCCATATGGAGTTTATCTTCTTCTTGGCAAAAATAGCCATTTGGACAAGAAACTGTTCTTGCCTGGACTGCTTGACAAAATGTTGTATCAACTAGACATGCAGGACCCATAGGAAGGTGACCACTGAACTTTGCAAGAGGAGATGGTCCTTCAGGTTCCTGCTTCAAAGAGGATACTGACAGATATTCTACAAGACACATGGAGAAGCGATTAAAAAACTCAAGACCTATAGGCTGAAGATGGATACCTCAACACGGCAGATGAACTTTGGGTGATTGTTCAGGCAGCCAGCTGTCTCTGTCATTCTAGATTTCTGGAAGTTGCTTACAATGTTCTTTCTGTTTACTTAAGTAATATTATATCCTTTCAGGGTCTTTGATGTAGTTGAAGACTAGATAGTTATAATTTTCCTTGGTTATGATAAAAGATAATTAGATATAAAATCTTAAACTCACAAATATAGGATGGATAGAATATTTTTTTAATTTTGCCAAATACAAATAGACTAGATATTATAACTATAATTCTTGTTTGATAACTGTTCTATTATATGTAATTTTACTATGTTAAAGTTAAAACCTTCCTTTTTTATTGGACAGAAAAAGGGAAGTGCTGTGGAATGATGTTTTGCATGCTGTGAATATGTGTTGCTCTGATTGGTTGATAAATAAAGCTGTTTGGCCAATGGTGAGGCAGAATAGGGTTAAGTGGGACATTCTAACTAGAGAGGAGGAAGGAGAAAGGCAGAACAGAGAGGACACTGCCAGCTGCTGCCATGAGGAGCAAGATGTAAAGATACCAGTAAGCCATGAGCCACGTGGCAAAGTACAAATTTCTAAAAATGGGTTAATTTAAGATGTAAGAGGTAGCTAGTGAGAAGCCTGAGTTATTAGGCCATACAGTTCATAATTAATATAAACCTCTGTGTATTCATTTGGGTCTGAGTGGCTGTGGGACCGTGGGGCTACAGGAGCTGGGCAAGACCACGAAAACTTCAGCTACATTTGACTAAACTTCTGAACTACTAAGCCAGCCCTGATACTAAATGCTTTCCTTTTGCTGTGACCATGGTGTCTCTTCACCACAATAGAAACCCTAAGACAGAAACCATAACAGATTTGTGTGTGTCTTTTCAGATGCTCAAAGAGAATTTGAGGACAACACATTTCCCCCTCTGCACTATAAATCTCAGCAGCCTTCTACTGATAAGGTCAAGAAAACTGCTTCTTTGTCTGTAGGTCACATGATTTTAGTTATGTATTTAATAATAATTTTTCATCTACTATAAACTTTATTTTGTGGCATCAATCATATTGGTGTTATGCTAATGTTTACTTTCATTAAGTGTTTCCTGAGCCTCCGCTAGGCATTCGATACAATTAGCACTGGGCCCGAACCAGCATGATGGAATCCTGTCTTATACACTGTCTGAGTCAACTACATTATTGAGGTAGTGCACCCATCAGTTAGGTGGGTGAATAACAGAGTTTATTTTTCACAGATACAGAGGCTGGAAAAATGGAACCTGCTGTGTGTTTACTTTCTTGCTTTGGCTTCATATCTGTGATCAGAGAAGGAAAGTGAGAGGGAGGACCCAGAATTCCATGTGTTCTGCAGGGTGTGGCAGGGGTGGCCTCCCTCTACCACAGAGAACAATCTTAGAAAGAAGGTAGCAGTCAGAAGTGAGGAGGATTCACCCTGTGATAGAGCCCTTGAGCTAGAGGTTTACACATGTCTTGTCTACCCTGGTCATCCTCAGAAGCCTCCCAGGCCTTTCTCATCACTATTGCAGTCCTTATAAGGCTTCCACCTCCCCCTGTTTGTGTCATTGACTTTCTAGACCTTTCAGGGATGTCTCCTGGAACTCAGGTCAACCTCAGCAAAACCTCCTGATTTCTCCAGGTTCCTTTCTGAATGCATTCTTCATGTCCCTAACCCACAGATCTAGCTGTCCCCAGAAACCTCTGAGATGCAGAACACTTTACTTGCACATCTACTCTAAGGTGGGGTTACGTGTCCTTGCTCCAACTGTTGCTGCCAGGCCATTTTCCCTCAAAAGCACAGTTTCTCTGAAGCACACGCATTTCATGTACTTGCAGAACCTCTGACTGCTCATTTTTTGTTCTTTTGTTTTAACTTAGGTCTTGGCATTGGGCTTATTTCCCTTCTGTCCATCACTGTTTGTATTTCTATTCTCATTTTCTTAAGTAACAAAACATAAGTGACACATGCAGGACTCTGACTCTGATCCCTTGATCTCCCCATTTTCAACTGTTTCTCTTTCTTTTGGTCATATCCTAGGCTTTGTCAAAACTACTCTACAGCCTCTGAAATAGTGACTTGAAGCTTAATGCTCACCCCCTAACTGTCTGCCATTAAATCTAACATACAATGTCCACAATTTACAAACTTGATTGAGATCTTTATTTCATTAATGTCACTACGCTTCAGTGACACCTCATTGTATCAGTTCCCCTCTTCTTCATGTCCGTGAGCAAATACAGGAGGAGAAGTTTTCCTTGACTCACAGTTTGAGGTGATATGATCCATCATGATGGCAAAGTCATGGGGATGGGTAATCCCACGGTAATGTGCTATGAGGCAGCCGCTTGCTCACATCTCTGCTGACTAAGAAGCAGAGAGTGAGGAATGCTGACATTCATTAGATTTTCTCTTTTTCCTCTTTATTCAGTTTAGGTTGCCAGCACATGGGATCCTACAAACCCCATTTAGGGTGGGTCTTCCTCTTTCAAGTAAACCTCTCTGGAAACACCCTTACAGACATGCCTAAAGGTAGTTCTGTTACAGTGGCCTTGGAGTCCACTGGGGACAGATATCAGGACTCTTTTGAGGCCCAGTAAGGAAAAGTCATTTCCTCCTGATCAAAAGAATAAAACCTGAAATTCAACTTCATTTCCTTGTTATTTATTCAGTTTCTCACTTTTCCACATAGCTATACCGTATACTTTGCTTTCTCTATCTCTAAACTTTCAACTCAGGGATTTCCTTTCTTTGTGCCCTTAGCTGATGATAGAACTTTTTGATTCATTTAGAAAATATTGATAATCTTTGTGTTAGCAATTTGAACAATACTGATGCATGATGTCTTGTCTCTGATCTCATGAAACTTTTGTTTCATTTAGGGACAACATTTCAGCCTATCACCTCTTCCTTGAGCATTCTACTTACCTTTATACCATGGATCCTTAATTTTCCTTTTTTACTGGATCATTCCAGCATAAAGACATGTTATCTGGATTTCTCTGGCTTCCAAGACCTCATGCAGACTTGCTTATTTTTCTACTTCCTTTCCTTTACACTGAAATTCTTGTAAAGATTTTCAGACATTTTCTGTCACTACTCCTTTGACACCTAATATTTCTGAATTCTACCCTAATTAGGATTTTTGTCTCAGCATTTTATCTAGACTGGTCTTGTCAAAGCTATTGATTGCCTTTATCTTGGCAAATCCAAATGTCAAGTCTTGACTTTAGTTTACCTCTTCTTTCTGATACACTTGAGAGTGAGCTTCTGCATCCTTCTTGAAATGGTTTCATTTGGATTTGCAGAGGGGGGTCCCAAAGCTCGATGATTTTTTCTTTACTAGTATTTCCTAAGCATTTAAGTACTTTGCTAGCTCCTTTTCCTATGCTCAGCACTTATTGGGTTAGGGATAGATAGGATTCCTGTAGCTTTCTCCTTGGGTGTCTACTCTTACTTCTTTGATCTTTCAGTCATCTCATTCAGTCTTATTGCTTTAAACAACATCTATAAGCTAATTATTACTACATCTGTCCATGTACATAGACCATTTGACTGAACTCTGTATTTGTACAACCTATTGTTCACTCAATACTCTGTGTAAACATGTAAAATATACCCCAGTCTTTATATGACCTCCCAGTTCCCATTCTTTCTTCAGCTCTCACACTTATTTTCGCCATGTATTCCTTTGTATCCACTCACTTTTCAGGAGCCCTGCCTACTCAGTGTGTCAACTGTCCTCTTGTCAATATATTCTGGACCTAGCCATTCTCCCCTTCCACTGCCACACCAAGATCTAACCTACCTTCATCTCTGACCTGGAATATTTTCATCTTCTTATGTTTTTTCATTATACATTGGAACCAAAGTGAATTTAAAAAACAAATAAATTAGTCTGTTCACATTACAATTCTCCTAACACTATATATAAATGTTGTGATGATATGCTATAAAATCTCTTTGACTTCACTTTTCTTGTTTGTATAATAGAAAGGAAATGTTAACCTCTTTTGTAGACCTTGTGTGATGATTCAATGAGTTTCCATGTTCAAATCACTTAAAGTACACAGTCAAGATGATATAAGAGCTTTGTATATATAGTAACTCAAACTTCAATTGCTTCTCATTACACTTAGAATCCAAACTACCCCCTATCATTAATCGTTAAGGCCCTATGTTACTTTGGCCCATGGCTACCTCTTTAAATCTTTGCAGTTCTTGCTCACTGTGCAGTCACTCTGACCTCATTTGGATTGTCAGAGCTTAAAATGTGCTCTTACTATGGCCAAGAACTCAGGACTCTTTGTATTTAAGTACATACTCTACACCTCAGCTATACCCTCAGCTCAACTTAAGAGTTTTTTCAAACATTGCCTTTTCAGAGATGTCTTCCTGACGTGCTTATGTAAAGTATCTACACAGTCAATCATATTCTGTTATATCTCTATCATTTTTCTTCAATAGTGGTCATAATCAGTAATCCTATGTATTATTATTATTATTATTATTATTTTTATGTATTTGTTTCTGCCCTATAATCCCACATGCCAGAGTTGTCAAGCGCATTGCTTATTTGGCTTACCTTTGTCTTCTCTGGAGATAGAGCACTGCCTGAATTCCAGTAGGCGCTCCATAAATACCTGTTGAGGAAATCATGGACTAGCCTTATAAGTGCACCTCACTTATGAAATGATGAAATGTTTGTATTTCATCCCTCCTGGAAATGTATCATATCTACAGTGTAATTCAATTTCTTTAAATTAACAGTAAGGTCTTAATTGGAGTTATTCCAGATTTACTTGATTTATAGCAAAAGTCATAGTATAATCTCATAGCATCATGTTTCAGGGTATTGTTTGTGTGTGTGTGTTTTAAGTTGCTGAGTTATTTAAAGAACTCTGAAGTGTAGGGACATTTTCAGTCACTACCAAATTCATTAAAGCTGCTCTTAGTAATAGATGCAACTTAAATTCCTTGGAATAGTCAATATATATATATATATATATATATATATATATATATATATGTATATATTTAAGAACAAGAACAAGGACAGACTGGAGAGATGGCTCAGTGGTTAAGAGTATTGGCTGTTCTTTCTTCCAGAGCACCTGAGTTCAACTTCCAGCACCCACATGGCAACTTACAACTGTCTGTTTCAACTTACAAGTCCAGTCTAAAGGTGTACCATACCCTTTCTGGCCTCCATGGGCGCCAGACATGCAAATGATATAGAGGCATACATGCAGACAAAACATTCTTCTACATTACATGAATGAATGAATAGAATTTTTTTTTAAAGAACAGGGAAATAGGCTGGGGGGTGTATTCTTAAAAATTGCATTATTTTAGAATTGTCCATTCAGATTCATGGCACATTTGTTCAGTTTGGCAAGAATGAAGACATTCGGAATAAAATGATACATTAGAACCTTCTTCCATTTACCATGGTGAATGAGAGGAGTTACGATAACAAAGGATGGGTTATATTTCAAAGAAAGAAGGAAAGAAAGAAGAACATCAGAAATAAAAAAGAGGTGGTAAGATTTCAGAAGAGGGAGGGAGGGAGGGAGGGAGGGAGGGAGGGAGGGAGAGAAGGAGGGGGAGAGAGAGAGAGATATCTATGCCTCAAAAATGAGGAAACAATCTGCCTGCAGCTCCAGGTCTAGATCCTCAAAGAACTCCATTCATAATGTTGCTGAGAATTAGCCCTCAAGAAATGGCTGCTTGCCGGGTGGTGGTGGCGCTGACCTACTCTGGTGATCCGATGGCCGAACACCCTAACTGTCATGATAGAGCCCTCATCTGGTAACTGATGGAAGAGTACTGGTAACAGATGCGGAGATCCATGGCCAAGCCCCAGGCAGAGCTCCAGAAGCCCAGTAGATGAGAGAGAGGAGGTATCATATGAACAAGAGACATCGAGACCATGATTGGAAAAAGCACAGGGACAAATAGCCAAACTAGTGGAAATGCATCAACTGTGGACCAATAGCTGGGGAAGCCCCCATGGAACTGGACCAGGCCCGTTAGATAAGTGAGACAGTTGATGAACTTGAACTGTTTAGAAGGTCCCCAGACAGTGGGACCAGGACCTGTCCTTGGTGCATGAGCTGGCTTTTTGGAACCTAGGGCCTATGCTGAGACACTTTGCTCAGCCTTGGTGCAGGGAGGAGGGGACTGGACCTGCCTCATCTGAATGTACCAGACTGGGCTGAATTCCCAGGGGAGACCTTGCCTTGGAGGAGGTGGGAATGGGGGTTGGATTGGGGCAGGGGGAGGGCTGGGGGTGGGAGGAGGGAGGACAGGAGAATCTGTGGCTGATAAGTAAAATTAAATTAATTATAAAATAAAAAATATATATAAAAGAACTGAGCTCAAAAAAAAAAGAGAAAAGAAAAGAAATGGCTGCTCACCAGAGACCCTCAGATTAAGCTGCAAGAGAGATCTATCCCAACAGACGAACAGATTGCAACATAGATGTGCAAGAAACATGAGAAAGCAACTTAACTCCAAAAGATCATAACCCTCAACAATCAAATTCGAAGATATTGAAGTGGTTGAAATGCCAAAGTAGTCAAATGTTTAATTGTCAAAATGAAAAATAACTTCAAAGGGGATAGTGATAAGCATAGGGAAGTCAATTCAGGAACTGGATAAGAAAATTACCAAAGTGGATTAGAACGGCAAGGAATTTGAGATTTTTGAAAATAAAATGAAGCAGAAATGCTAAAAATAAAAACTCAAAAAATCAAATAAAAACCAAATGGGAAGAATCATTAATAGACCAGATCAAGCCAAAGAAAGAATCAGGAATAGGATACACGGCCAAAGAAATACTATAATCAATCAAACAAAAAATCAACAAACATTATTACAATTTTTAAAAAGCCTGGGAAATAATCAAGGAATCAAAGCTAAGAAAACAAGGGCTAGAAAAAGGACCGGAGAGACACACTAAAGGAATAGGAAACATATTTGATAAAATTATAGTAGGAAACCCCAAATCTAGGAAGAGAAATGAATATTGAGACATTCTATGACCCAAAGTAGCCATCACAAGAAAAGAACTTCTTCATGGTCCATTATGGTTAAAATACCAGATTACAGACCAAAGAAATAATACTTAAAGGCTGTGCCTTGAATTGGTTCTATAAATGCGCTCTGCTGGCTTGTGTAGCTGGGCATTGCTAGAAATGTTTCCTTGGCAAGATAGGCCAAAAACTGCTCAGAGCTTTCTCAAGGGCTTTGCCATTTTAGGTTATCAAGGGACTAATGTAAACATTTTCTATTTTACGTCTTTCCCATACTAAGAACACTTCACTTTTACATTTAAATGAGTCCCTAATTCTTACAAGCTGAGTTGGGCAAGTTTTTTTTTTTTTTTTTTAAAGCATTTTTTCTTTTAAGAAAGTGACATGTTGAGCTCAGATGTCCTCTATTGAATCATGGAGCTGGTCTTTGTTAGTGCTTTGCCTAGAACAATGTGTAGTACAAAATAGACTATTTTGACAAGGTTGTCAGAATATAAAATCTGTTTTCTATTTTTGACCCTTAGCCAATTACTGGAAACTTCAAATTTCTATTTTATTCATTGCTATAATGGCTGGATTTTTAACAAAGACAGTTTATACTTGTAACAAAGCATACACTTAATTTAAGCAAATCTGAAATGGTGCTGTGTACAGTCTAAAGTGACTCCCAGTGGATTTTTTCTTCCTCTAGTCCAGTGAGTTTTTTGCAATAGCCTTCTTTTCAGTGTAGTTAGAACATGTGGCTTTTTTCTAACCTGTAGAATTTGCCAGATGTGATTGGATGTCACTCCTATGGTTAATGCTGTGCTATAATATAACATGGCATTATTCACACATGGACCAGACTTGATCAGATAAAAGCTGTTAAAGGGGGTTTTGGTTCCTTTTCTGAGTTGAAGTTGAGGTATTGGTCTGTTTGTCTTAAGATGGCAAACTCCCAGGGCATGACCAGGCCTTAGAGAGGGTCGTGGCTCTAAGTGTTGCTACCTACCAAGTGAGCAGGATTCTGAGCTCCCAAAAGGAAGAGAGTTACCTAACTCCTTGATTGCAACCTTTTTACAGAGGACTACGTTAGCTGGTCCACAGAAGTGTGTGCATAGCTGCTACATGCACGATGTTTGTAAGCTGATGTATTTATTATGTCGCAATAGAATATAAAAACAGGTATTTATTCTGTTCAAATACATACACAAGCTGCATTATACATGAGCTCTGTGAAATCAGACATAATGTAGTCAGCTTATCTGTGAGCTGTTTACCTCAACATCTGAGAAGTCAGGCAAAGGAAGATGGAGAAGGAAAAGGGGAGGTGGTGAAGGGGAGAGAGAATAGCTGAATCCCTAAGCTGACAAGTTGTAGTGAGCACGAGGAAATCCCTCTTTGAGGAAAGAAATGTGAAGTAGCCTGATGCTAAGCAATCCCCCTTCATCCCTGTTCCCTGTTTCTGTTGTTTTCTGCCCTTTTGTAACGGGAGATTCATGTTCTCTCTCCAGCCCAGTGAAGAACCTTCTAAACTTCTAGAGGCGCTGCTGCTCCAATTCATGAATCACAAGTAAAAGCCAACTAGATGGTTTGATAAACTCAGAGTAATGGTTTCTTTTGACAGGAGTTATTTGTGTTACATATTTTACAAATTTCAGCATCCTCACCCCAGCTGCCCATTTCACCCTCTTAGGCATAGGGAGTCAAAGGGGAGGCTGCAGGAGAAAGGTCCTCAAGGATCTACCCTTCCCTGCCTGGAATGCATGGTAACACTAAAGGTGCAGGTGAACTGCAGCAGCAATCTGTTCTCCAACCTGTGGGGCATTTACCCACCAACTCCACAGCTTCCCAGAGTTTTCTTGAGTGCAAGCAGCAGGAAATATTAGATAGAAGGATTTATAGTGGAGAATATTGTGGAGATAAACAGATAGAAAATAAAGAAGAGCCTCGAGAAGGCCTGGAACCTTTTCCAACGGGGCTCCAACTGTCTCTGCCCCAGGGTTTTTATAGAGACGCCAAAGGGTGGAGCAAAAGACCTCCTCCCCCAGCACAGCCAAGTGCAGACCATCTCAGACACCTGCACTCAGGCCCGTGGTCCTAATCATCCTCCATGTGGACCTGCTGGGTAAAGCCATGAGGAACCCGAGAACGGGTTCCCATACAAACCCTAGGGTTACTGGAAGGGACACATGGGTTCCCAGTCATCCAATGAATGCTCAGCCCATTTCTGACTCATCTCATCTTTGATCTCTGTCATGTTCATTAAAGAGGAAAAAAATCTCTGGTTGGTATGTAAAATGAATAAAAACATTCTTAATAAAGAAAAAAATAAAGCTTACATGTGGCAGGAGGTGTCAGTGTTCCTGCTTTAAGGCCATCCCCCTAAATTGGCCTCATTATGTTGTCCTTGGCTTCAGAAAGGCTCTGTCAAAACAGCTTCATCAATGGCTCATATGCTCGAAACAGAACCCAGGTACAACATTACCTCAGCAGGAGACTGTTCTATGGTCTGCCCTTGTACATGTGCATCCCTGGTATCCATGCTAATTAAATCAAGTCAATTAGAACTCAGCCATGACCTAATGCCATGTCTTGTACATTAGAAGCAGTTTGTTTATACCAGTTAGCAGGACAGGGCAGCCAAGCTATAGAGATAATTTATGTGGCACTTTCCAAACAATGTAGATCAATTTAAAGTGAATTTGCTGAAGTGACTCATGGTAGAGTGATGCGATCAAACCTCTAATAAATAGTGTCTACAAATGGAAGGGGATGAGACAAGGTTAAAAAACCGTAAGAGCATGATTTAAATACTTCAGATAAATTAATCCAGTTCACAACCACTTATTGGGTGCCTACTATGGGCCAGGCACAAAAATCTCCACTTTCATGAGGCTTTTATTTATGGAGTAAGGAAAATAAAAACACTGAAAAATAAATACATGGTATTTCCGAAAGCAATAAGTACTATGAGGAAAAATAATAGAGGAAAGGAAGACATTTCATACTGAATCACTCTGCTGGTCTTGATAGTTTTACTTTCAAAATATGCTCAGAATCCACACTTTCTTCACTGCCTCTGAACAGGCCAAGCCACCAATAGGTGTAGGGGAAGTAAAATTTCTTCTTGACTCTTCCTTTGCCTTGGTGTTTAGCTTTCAATTTATCTTTACTACACCATCCAGAGAAGTCCCGCTAAAGGGAAGTTAGATAATATCTTTTTATCACGGAAACTCCTAGTAGTTTGCAGCAGCATCCAGGGTGAAAGCTCACACTTCCAAAACCCTCCCTTATTGGACCTCTGACTTCTCTTTGTGTTCCTGTTTTGACTCTTCCTGTGTCCCAGCCTGTGGGTGGTCCTTGAATGCTGTGTGTCTTCTGCAAGACCTTTGTTCTCACTGTTACTGTGTTTGGAAATCACCTCATTCGTGTTTGCTGTGCTAGTTATCAGGTCCCAGATCTCCTCTGGTGTGTGCATAGTGTCTCAGTGACAGCTTCATCATAGGGTAGGACAATCAGAGGATTGAGCCCACCTCATCATCTTTTACGAGCTATTCCTGCCATACTACCAAGCATCATGTGGGATGTTAATGGTCAGCTTTCCTGGTGATCTTCTCATTTCACTCTTATCTCATATATCATGCCTGTCCTGGAATTACCTTGGTTATGCCTTGGCTTCTGTGCACAGGACTTGGTGGTCTACTTGGTGATGAATACCCACACTGCTTTGGAAATCCAACATGCTAATGACTCTGGTTCAGGGAGCATTTCTAAAGGAAGGCTGTCATTAAGTTCACCTGGGCCCATTCACAGGAGGCAGGAGTTGGACATTACTGGCAAGAGAAGGTAGCTTAAATTAATGCTAAGAGCAAACAGCAAAATGTGGTCAAACATATGTATAAAGTTTTACCTTGGCGTTGGTAAGGACCCTTCCAGGAAAGTGGATGTTTATTACTCAGCTCCTTACTCTAAGACTGAAGCTTTTCTGTCACTCACCCCCTCTCCTCTTTTGAAGGGCAAGAATGCCATTTTGATGGGATGTTTACACTGGTAATTGGGTCAACTATGGTGTTGTTAATTGGCATGACTTTCTGCAGAGAGCTTTGATTTTCTTGCTTTTTACTTAGGTTGAAGCACTGCTGAATTGGTTACCTTTCCTGTGGGTTACTAAGATCAAATATTTGAGTCTAGGCTGGGTGAGGTGAAGGGACATAGTTCAGTTTAGCTTTCCAGAATCTTTTCTAAAGGAAAACCAAATTTGCTCCCCCTACCATAATGTATATGTGTATAATCCATATATATCTAGCTAGACATACACAATACACACACACACACACACACACACACACACACACACACACACACAGAGAGAGAGAGAGAGAGATAGATTTAGATCTTTGCTTCATGATATCTAGGATGCCAGCTAGGAAAAATTAAGTGGCTAGGAATGACTAACTGGCTGAGAGCTGGAATCATCTAGAGGCTCCTGCCGCCTTAGATGAGATAACTTGAAGATAGGTTCATTTGGGGCATTGACAACTAGAGAGTCTATGAGCTTCTCACTATGTGGCTTGGTGTGGATACAACAATAGTTTTCATTCTATATTAAAATATAGTACAGTACTGTTATGATTTTAGTATGAGATCTTTCCAACATGCTCATGTGTTTGGTCCCAGGTAGTACAGATCTTTTGGGAAATGAGGGAACCTTTAGGAAGTGGGGCTTTGCTGGAGGAAGTGGATCATTAAGGACTTGGCCCCAGTTCTTCCAGAATCTCTCTTTGTTGACTCTTCCATGCCTATTTTGCCATGATGAACTATATCCACTCAAACTGTGAGTTAGAATAAATAAATCTATCTGTCTGTACATTGTTCCTGTCAGTATGTTGCAACAACGAGAAAAGAAACTAACACAAGTATTTTCTAAAATATAGCTGCTGAATCATGAACATCCAAGTTCCAAAGCCTGTCAGTCTCCTGCCAAGAAACTGTAAGTCTTATTTTCACACATAGTTCCATTTCTAATACATTTTATATTACTTGACCAATAGTAAATTATAAGAAGTCAATTAGATAGTCAAGGCTGGATAACATAGGTATGGAAATATACAGGACAGTGACAGCCAGATTTGCACTGGGGCTGCAGACACATTTTAAATCAATTAGAGGAGATAACTACATTACACACTGTGACTCCAGAAGAACAACAGTGTGAACCACTGACTACAATAATCCATATATCTACCACACAATTCACCAGTTCTCTAAGACAGTGAGGGTGGAGGGGGGCATTGACTTTATTTCATCTACTGGGTGAGGACTCAAGTTTGACAGTGATATACTCTTGATTTCAATTCTTTTTTCTTTGTGTGTGTGTGTGTGTGTGTGTGTGTGTGTGTGTGTGTGTGTGCATGTGCTTGCACAAACATGCACATGAGGAGGCCAGAGATTTATGGTTACACGTCTTCCTCTATTCTTCTCATCAGTTTTTGAGACAAGGTCTCTCACCAAACCTGGGGCTTGCTATTTTATCTAGTCTGGCTGGCCTCACCCACCCAAATGCATGTTGCCATGCCTTGCTTTTATGTGTGTGTGTGTGTGTGTGTGTGTGTGTGTGTGTGTGTATGCACATGCATGTGCATGAATGCACACTGGAGATCTGAACTCAGGTTCTCACACTTGTGTAACAAACACTTTACCTATGGATCCATCTCCCTGCACCTTAGAAATGGAATTATTTCCATTAGTTACTCAGCTATGCTTCCTTGATTTCATAGAATGGACTACTGGCCACTTTTAGTTGTTATCTCCCCACCCCACCCACTGGTCCAGTGTGTATATATACACAAGTGTAAAGGAAAGATTAGATGAGGTAATGTCTGTAAAGCACAAAGGGACAGTAGATAGAAGAAGCAGATAAACAATTATGTTATCTCTGAGAGTCCTTTTGATGACCCTGAGTCATTACAAGAACACGTTATCATATGACACTCATTTGTTTAAAAGAACAAGGAAGCACACTATAAGTATCATACATATTAAAATTATAAGATCATAAATAAAACATCTGTGTCACCCAGAGGCCTGACAAGAAACAGTCAGTTCATATTGAGCAATGTGAAGAATTCTGCAGCTCTGTGGGCAGTGTAGAGAGAGATCACTGGAAAATGGGTGGCAAAAAGTGGAGGATAAGGCATTACTACTCCTACGTCTTAGCTGAGGCAGGGAAGTTACCAGGACTTGAACACAATGAAGCTGTGTGCAGAGTGTTGCTGAGACCTTTGGTAGAGAGAGAGAATCTGCCCCTCAGGAGAGGTGGAGGGATACAGATATTGACCTCGCTCTAATCTGCTGGCACCATATATTGAAACATATTAGTGGGTAAAGAAGCCTGCTGATGAGGAAGGACCATGAGAGCTGCCCTCCTAGAGCTTGGAACGGGATAGATAACTGTATTCGTTTCCTCTTCCAGATAAGAAAAGATGAAAAGACAAACAATACACAGAATATAAGATACAGGACTTTTGCAAGAACCTCTGCCTGGAATTAGGTGTGCTCTCCTGCTTCTCTCTGCACGTGTTTTGATTTTCTGTAGATGTGTCATGTGGAAGCAATTTGCCTGTAGCCTACAGTAGAGTTTGTGGCAGGCTGTTTATGGTAGAAATTCATGTTCCTAGGCAGACATTTTTACTCAATATGCAGATGCAAAACTGAGCCAAAACTGTTGATGAAATTGGTTGAGGAAGAACTCCATCGTGTTCTATAGGGATTTACAGTATAGAAAGAGAGAGAGGATAATCTTTAATATGAGTACTTCAAGGGAGTACATAATCTAAAAAGTAGTTGGAATTCTAAGGAGGGCCGTCAGTTGAAGACATGGTACAGTGAGGAGAGTTTTCTTGGGGTGGGCAGCATCGCAGTTCAGGTGTGCTTTGAAGATGGGGGAGTCTTCTGGTAACCAGACTCTAGAAAAAAGAGGAGTGGTTGGGGGGCCTCCAGTGTCAATCAGACTGGAGTGAGAGATTTAGGAATAAATGTATTATAATGAGTATGTAGGGACTGTAGGATGTCTTGCTTACTCTTTTGTTACCTTACTAAATCTGGGGTGTTACACAGAGAGATCAGGGAATTGCCCATGTTGACTTTTGATCAATATAGAATTTTCAAATGTGAACAGGTGAATTTAGTGTTTTTTTTTTTCTAGTTTTCCTCACAGAATTTGTAAGAAGATGCTGACTTGAAATCTTAAAATAATGAGGTTGGTAGATTTACATTAATAAATATGATTGCAGGAATTTAACTAATTTGAGCATCTCCCTGAGTCTGTATATTTAATTAACTGAAGATAAAAATAAAGATAGAAATTTATATTATACTTGGGAATACAAAAATAATTGTTATGTTATTTCACATAGAGACTTTCAAATGAGCCTTTACAAACATTTGAAAACGCTAATATATTTTATTTCTATAAAATAAATTATCTCCATGTTTTTTGTGTTAAGATTTTTTTTTTAAAGATTTATTTATTTATTATGTATACAGTGAGTGTTCAGCCTGCAGGCCAGAAGAGGGCACCAGATCTCACCGTAGATGGTTATGAGTCATCATGTGGTTGCTGGGAATTGAACTCAGGACCTCTGGAAGAACATCCAGTGCTCTTAATCTCTGAGCCATCTCTCCAGCCCCAAGATTGTTATTGTAAATTTTTAGCTAGCACCTTTAACATTTTCTCCTTAGTAAAATTTAAGACCTATATGGCTTTCTGCTTAACAAATCTCTGGTCTGGTCTGTGAAGAAGGAATGATAGTTACAGGCTGAGGGCAGACCCTACCGCAGTCTCTAATAAGTGCAGAGGATGGAAAGAACCTTCCACAGGGCTAGGGATGTGGCTCAGTTGATAGAGCGCTTGCCTAGCATACATGATGCCCCGAGTTTGATCCACAGCACTTCATAAAATGGATATGGTAGTTCATGCCTATAATCACAGCACTTAGGAAATGAATTTCATCCTTGGCTACATAAAAAGCTCAAGACCAGCCTTGCCTACATGTGTCCCTGTCCTGAAAGAAACAAAAGAAAACAAAACAAAAACCTCTACCCACCAAGTCCTGTCATATTCTTGCTTTTTATTACTATGCATGGCAACCTAGTGGATGGTTAATATGATTTATGTTTTGTATTTTAGGAAACTGGGGCTTAGAAAAGGCAAATAGACTGAGGCAAGACAGTTAAAACAGGTGGAGTTGGGATTTGAATCAGATACCACCTGACGCTACTTCAAGCCTTGTTACCTTTGCTGTAAAATAACTTCATTCTTTGCTGAGTTAATTCTTAGATAGTCAATTGCACTTTTTATTAGAATTCAGAAACACATATTTCACAGACAATGATGACTTTTACCTCAGGGAATACCAATCCTAGCAAAAATATGAATGACAAATTGCTGTGGGATGTCTTTCTGTATGCTGTGAACATGTGTTGGTCTGATTGGTTGATAAATAAAGGTGTTTTGGCCTTTGGCAAGAAAGCTTACAGCCAGGTGAGAAATCCAAGCAGAGATACAGGGAGAAGAAGGGGAGGATCGGATCAGGGAGATGCTGCCTGCTGCCGAAGGAGCAAAGATGCCAGCAGACCGGTAATGCCATGGCCAAGTGGCAACATAGAGATTAACAGGAATAGGCTAAATTAAGTTGAAAGAGCTAGGTAATATAAGCTGACCCATAGGCCATACAGTTTGTAAGTAATAAAAGCCTCTGTGTGTTTACTTGGAACCAAGTGGCTATGGGGTGCCAGTGGGAGAGATTCATCCCAACGGCGGGGCCAGGCAGGACTAGAGAAACTTCTGGTTACATGTATTTCCTACTCTTTTGTAGCTAAGGTTGAGGCTTTAGGTTTTCATGAGTGACGTCCTTCCTAAAGGCATATGCTATTCTGACTATTGACACCCTAGATAGGTTTTGCATGATTTTGAATTATATATAAATATAAGGCTACAGTGTGTAGCTAGAGTTTTCCTGGTCCTGCCTGGCCCACAGTCAGGACAAATCTCTCTCACCTGCCAGTCCCACACCTGCTCAGACCCAACCGAGTAAATACACGATACTTATATTTCTTATAAACTGTATGGCTGTGGCAGGCTTCTTGCTAACTGTTCTTATATCTTAAATCAACCCATTTCTATTAATCTATAAGTTGCCATGTGGCTCGTGGCTTACCGGTACCTTACATCTCACTTTTCATGGCGGAGGCTGGCAGTGTCTCTCTGCCTCAGCCTTCCACTTCCCAGAATTCTCTTCTCTCCTTGTCCCACCTTTACTTCCTGCCTGGCTACTGGCCAATGAGCTTCATTTGTCAATCAATCATCCACAGCAACAGTGTGTACTTAAAAACTGGCATTTCCTCAGTAAAATATCTTTAAGATTCATCTCTGTTGTTTATGGTGCCAATAATGTGTGCATTTTCTAGACTAGTTAGAAACTATTTGTTACTAATGTTCTTGAAATTTTACACCCCATGACCAAAATTATTGTGGTATTAAATAGAGTGACTTTTCCTACTCTACATAAAACAAGAAATATGCTGTGTAAAGGGGTATTTTAATATGATGCTAGTATTCTAGTGCTGTGAAGAGATACCATGATCAAGGCAACTCTTACAAAAGAAAGCATTTCATTGGGGCTTGCTTACAGTTTCAGAGGCTTAATCTACTATCATCATGGCAGAAATCATGGCAGCATGCAGGCAGTCATGGTGCTAGAGAAGTCACTGAGAGTTCTACACCCTGATCCAGGAAGAGAGGGACACTGGGCTTGGTCTGGATTTTTGAAACCTCAAACCCTACCCCCATAACACACTTCCTCCAATGAAGCTACACCCACTCCAACAAGGCCACACCTCCCAATCCCTTTAAGAAGTGCTACTCCCAGTGACTAAGAATTCACATATAGGAGCCTATGGGGTCATTCTTGTTCAAACCATCAGAGATGGTTAAGCAAACTCATTGATCATCATTCTTGAAACAATTGCTCTTGGTCAAAGAATAGTAGAGGAGACAAATTCTAGTTGTGGGCCATATTTGTTTGGATAAAAAATTGTTTTGTAAGTCCGTGTCATGTGAAAGGGATGAAGTGGCATTGTCTAGTGGCTCTTTCGTTCATTACATTATTTCCTTACATTGTTTCCTCCTCTTCCAAAGAGATCTTAGCTTTAGCTTACTCTTCTGTTTTGCTTTCTATGCACTCTTCCACTTGTAAGGTCCATCTGTGTGCAAGAAACAATGTTGAAAAGTTTCATGAGGACGCTGAGAGCTGAAAAGGTGAGTGCAATGAATTTCACTTACATTATATACAAATTATTACCATTTAGAATTGTGCTTATTGTTTATATAAATATCTTCCAGGTTTCTGCTGATATACTTTCTCCTGTGGATCTTCTGATTTAGATATTAATATTAGAATGAAATACACTATCTCTTTTCCCTAATACTTTATGTTAAAGCTTTTAATTAGTAGTTTTGGTTCACTTGCCAAGCCATGTGTGTGTTGATTCACAGGCATTTTTAATACAAACCAGATTCTGAATCCTTGTCTGCTATTGATATTGCAAGCGTGTTCTCTTACGGTGTAATTTGCCCTTTCATGCTGTTAAGTGGTGACTTTTGATAAACAGAGAGCTTTAAAATTATTGCAGTTCAGTGTATCAATCTTCCCTGTAAGGTTAGTAGTTTTGTGCTGTTAAATGAATCTTTGCCTACCAAGGTTAGCAAGTTGTTTCCTTATGGATTTGTGATTGCTCCACCTCTGACTTTTAGACCTGCAATCCATCTGGAATTGATTTTTTTGTTTTTGTATGATGTGAAGTAAGGTCAAATTTCATTGTTTCCCAGATGGTATCTAAGTGACTCAGCACCATTTAAAAATGCAGCTGACCCTTTCTTACCATATTCATCATAAATTAAATGACTGTGCATGTATGTATGGGTTCCTTTTGGCTTCTATTCTTCCATTGGTCTATCTGTCAATTGTTATATCAGTAACACTTGGGCTTAATTCTTAAAACTTTATTATAAGCCTTGATAATTGGTAGGGTAAATTGTCCAACTTTGTTTTATTTATGTTTGTTTTAGCTTATTGGTCTGTTGTCTTTTATAAAAATTTCAAATGGTCAACTTAGATACACACACACACACACACACACACACACACACACACACACACACACACACACCTGGGGGAGGGAGAAGGAGACAGCTGGAGATTTGATTGAGATTATATCAAAAATACAATTTAATCGAGTTTAGGGAGAATTGATATGGTAAATATTTTGTGTATTTAGGTCTTTATTTCAGCAAAGTTTCCATCACTTTGTGTAAGGAAGCCTTTTTGAAAAGGGACAGTTTATTATGAAAGAGAAAGCATCCCCAAGGTGAGAGTGGGCTGGTGAGCTGAGATCTAGCTGTGTTTCTTCTAGTATCTCCGTATTCCATGGTGGAGACTTGTGGTGATATGTTCTGTACCCTAATAAATTTGCCTGAGGATCAGAGGACAGAGCCAGCCACTAGATTAGACATAGAAGTCAGGCAGTGGTGACACACACCTTTAATCCTATCACTCAGGAGGCAGAGATGTTTCTGGATCTCTGTGAGTTCAAGGTCACACTGGAAACAGAGCCAGGCAGTGGTGGCACACACCTTTAGTCCCAGTACTGGGGAGCACTGTGGTGGTAATCTAATTGTACTGAAATGTGATTTTGATTGTATGTTAATAAATAAAGTTGCCCAGGGGTCAGAGCTATTAGAGCCATAGCAAGAGTGTGGCGATGGTGGCACACGCCTTTAATCCCATAGATCTCTATGTGTTCAGGGATACAGCCAGCATTGGAGACCTAGGGGGCTGTACATTCAGACACAATAGAACTTGTAGTCATATTAGATATGTTTTAAAAATTGAGCAGAGATGTTTTAGACAGGTCATCTTCAAACCCTTCAGAGATCTACAGAATATGGCATTTAAAATGTTTTAATAACTTAGAAAATTTTTCTTTTTTGAGACATGTCGGCTCCTGGCAGTACTAATCTACTTCAGAGAAAATATGGGCATTGAAGAAACTGCATATGGAGTCAACTTTCATTGTGGTAAAAGTTAGCCACTGGACAACAAAGTATCCTCGAATCAACAGGACAAAATGGACAGACAGAACACGAAACAAGGGACTACTGATTCTTGCCAAAACAAGTGTGGTTATGGCTTTATCAAAAGGCATCTTCTGAGGCCAGGACAATATGTCCCCATCCCTGAAGTGGCCTTCGCATCCGGAAAAGGTACGGTACGGTGCCCTTTTCTTCGAAGGCAGCTTAACAGGCAGAGGGCCGATGGATTCTGTGGTACAATGGATTCTGTGGTACAATGGAACAGCAGCTGAAAGCTCATGCCTCTCGAAAGTAGACTGGCATTTAATAGAGGGATGTGGAGAAGAAGGGGATGCTGAGATGAAGCCATATATACACAGCCAAGAAGAATGGACAGCTGAATTAAAAAACTGTCAACAATTTCCAGAATTTAAAATCCTGAATCATGACAGGACACTAGTGGAATTCAGGTGTTTCTGGTATGTGGACTGCTCTCACCCAATGTGAGGTTGAACTGTTGACCTTGTGTACATCCTACATCACAAATGAGTCTGTCAGATACACTAAGCCTATAGGCTGAAGATGATGCCCCAACACTGCGGAGAAACCTCAGGTGACTGCCCAGGCAGCTGGCTGTTTCTGTCAACTCACAAATTTTTTGGAAGTTGCTTGCATGCACTTCCTGTTTTTATTTTTGTTAGCTAATATTATTCCCTTCTTGGGTCTCTGAGGGAGTTGAAGATTAGTTAGTTATGGTTGAAGATTAGTTAGTTATAGTTGAAAATTAATTAGGATAGAAAGTACATTAGATACATCTTGGAATTACCAAAATAGGATAGATAATGGAAATATTTTCTCTGATTTGTCAAATACCTGTTTAGGTATTTATTACTTGTATATATTGTATATAGTTATTGTACTTTTGTATATAGTTTTCTTTTGTTAGTTATAACCTTTTGCTTATTTTCTTTTTATTAAAATAGAAAAGGGGAAATGTGGTGGTAATCTAATTGTACTGAAATGTGATTTTGATTGTATGTTAATAAATAAAGTTGCCCGGGGGTCAGAGCTATTAGAGCCATAGCAAGAGTGTGGCGGTGGTGGCACACACCTTTAATCCCATAGATATCTGTGTGTTCAGGGATATAGTCAGCATTGGAGACATATGCCTTTAAGACCTAGGGGGCTGTACATTCAGCAGTGACGAGGCAGTCACGTGTTTGGGTTTACAACCAATGAGAAGGCAGAATGACTGGAAAATCGACTTACAGACAGGAAGTAGCTCTCTTTCGGGAAGCTGGGACAGCAGGAGGAAGGGTGAGATTTTAGCTCTGAGCTCTGACCTCTTGGCTTTCTCTTTTACATTGTTTCTGTGTTTCTTATTTAATAAGACAGTTGATTACATCAATAGAGCACATGTGCTTTTAGTCCCAGGAAGTGACATGGCTGGGCAGAGGAGGGTATATAAGGCAGGAGGAGATAGGAAAAAGGCAGTTCAGCTGAGATCCTCAGGGTTGAGGAGTCAGAGGCTTTCAGTCTGAGGAAACAGGATTGGCTGAGGAGTTGGTGAGGTGAGGTTGGCTGTGGCTTGTTCTGCTTCTCTGATCTTTCAGCTTTCACCCTGATATCTGTCTCTGGATTTTTCATTAAAAGAACATCTAAGATTCGAACAACAGAGATTGTTAAAGTCAAGGCTGAGTTTCTGACCTCGGCATCCCTGAGTTCTCACTTTTGTCCCCGTGGCTGCCCAACATTACTGCTTTCACAAAGGAGCCTCAATCGACCCTTCCAACAGAAAAGGTTAGAACATGCCTGCAAGTCATAGCACTCAGGAATTCAAGGCTCTCTTTGGCTACATAAGGTGGAGTCCAACTTCAGTTACATGAGATCTGTCTCAAAAGCCAAAACAAAATGCCAACAAGCAAAACCAGGCTACTTCCTCTGGGGTTCTTTCAGCTTCCACTTATGGCCTGGCTATCACTCATGCTCTGGTTAGCTTTGATGTTTCTAAGAAGGCATTTAAAGTATTTAAAAATAATAATCCATCCTGCATTTTTCTGTTGTGTTCAGTGGAATGATCCGTGTCAACTCCCTCATCTGCTAGCACAGAAGCAGAGGTCCCCCTGCCACCAAGGCAGCTTTGGGGGAGAAAGGATGTGAGGCCTCTTACACTTGTTTGGTTGGGAGAAGAGAGATGAGCTGTGGGTAAAAACATTTGGCAAGCCAGGTCAGAATAATCATTGCTTTTGCTGTGTTCTGGGAGGCAATGATTAAGGACAAAGCCTAAATTCTAGAGCTGTTTGCACTGGCAATGGGAATAAAAAATACTCCTGTGTATGCAGGAAAACTCTTATTTACACTAAATATGATATATTGCATTTTGTAGTTAACACAGTTTATTTACTATTAACCCAACCATCTGTTCCATGAGGCAACTGTTGTTATTTTTTAAGACCTAAGGCTACAATAGTCCATAGATTTCAGTTATGAATTGAAGTCTAAGTTGAATGGTGCAGACAAGTATATATAGTCACAGTTGAGAAGGCATTTTTATGTTTCTGGACTAAGAATTCATTTCCTTGTTTTATAAGGTTGGGTAAGTCAGATCTACAAATGGTTTGTCTAACATAAATACCTCTATTCTATGTAGACGTGAATTGTGGTGCTATTTAATATAAAAATTCTGTGCTGCATTTCCATGTGTATTTCTGGTGGCATCCCGTCTGAAAACACTGTAAGGCCTGTTTTAAGGAACTCACCTTGAGCTTGCTGAGCAGTCTTTCAAGGTTTCTCTTCCCCCTGCCCCCTACTTTCTCAACATCACAAAACAAAACAGCACAATAATCCCAGTTCTATAGAGAAGCATTACTCCTTCAAAAAGTTACCTCAGAAAAAAAGATGAAAGGTAAAATCCATTTTTCACTGCTTATGGAGCTGAAGGATAGACAATCAATTTAAATTTTCACAGGATGATGGCTGAGTCTCTTGGGAGTCCCTTGTTCCAGCCTCCATTTCTTTTCTCTGAGGCAGGGACACTTGGGTGTTGCAGAGTAGGTCTTGTTTGCTCTTCAATAATCTAGAACTTTGTCCATTTTCATCATCTATTAGGGAAACATTGAAAAAGAACCATATATGCAGGCCCTACGGAATGGTGCTTTGCTATGCTATTATGGGCTCTAATTTTGGTGAAAATGTCAATAAAACAACTGCTATCAACTTATAAACAGTTGGGTTCAGGTTACTACTAATCCCACATAACAAAACTCTCAGGATGATATACCTAGTAATTTTTAGAATGCCATTGACACTGAAGACTGTCCATCATGCTAGGAATCATTTAACTATAATCTATTCTTGACTTAAAAATATTAGAAATGCATATTTAATAAATAGTTATCAACACAATATACAGTAGCATATTTAGAGTAAAAAACTTGATTTTGGTTGTAAGAACAATTTTAATTAAATGGACCTGTCAGATATGGGAGTTAGTAAAATAATGGCAAGGGCCACAGATGTCCCAGGTAAGCATAAAGCCTGTGCTTACGGAAACTCCCCCCCGCCCCACACTAGAAGTTAATTTAGTTAAATGGACAAAATCTTAAGTGAAATTGATTTTGTATACTACACTCTGCTGCTCAAGACAATCCCCTCTGTTTTCTCTGGTGGTAAATACCTATACGACAGGCTACAGAAACAACACATTTATATTCCTGCCTGGTGTAAAAGGCATACAAACTTTGTTGAGTTTAAAAAAAAAAACAACAACTATTTTCTAGTCACAGGCTATAAAATATGCTATTTTACGCTATTGGTTTGCAATTTTAATAAAAGTTGACTGAATCCTCGATGGGTTTTTGTTTGCAATTATTCCTTGCAGACTATTTCCAAATCAAGGCTGTCAGAGTAGAAGTCAGAACAAATGCTGTCATGAGGAAGGAAGGCCTGGTTTTCCACTGAAGGAACTTAGATGGGAGAACATCGGAAGCCCTAACACGCAACCTTGAGATCAAAGCACCAAAGAAATGTGAATAAGGCACAAAATCGTGGTAAAAATATCAGATTATAGATTCTTTGGCATAACACAGCACGCAATTGTCAAAACATGACATGCATTACTGTTGTGCTATACTGGTATAGCTTGAGGCGGTTGGGACACTATTCATTTTAATTGAAATCAGATGTTCAAGGTTTCCAGCCCTTGTATTCTATAGAAACAGTTCCTTTCCTTAACACACGATTAAATTGTTTCTATGAGATGGAAGGCAAAAGTAAAGAAGACAAGGTTTGGATTTTTAAGTTCTGAGAGCAGCCATGTAAGAACATAGGGAACTGACCAACCACCCCGAAATACATGTGAGTATCAATACTACTTAGGATTATAAATCTTTATTTTATATATGCACTAACTAACTGGTATTTCACCTTTTCCCAACACTGATCTCTCTCTCTCTCTCTCTCTCTCTCTCTCTCTCTCTCTCTCTCTCTCTCTCTCTTGGTTTTTCGGATTCACAGAGATCTGCCTGGCTCTGCCTCTTGAGTGATGGTATTAAAGGTGTGTGCCACCACTGCCCAGAGATCTCTTGTTTCTTTAAGTAGGGCTGGACAAAGTAAAATTAGAGAACCACAGCAGAATTTCTTCTCTTGCCACCAAATCCCCTGAGTTTTCCTAAAGGTTACATTAATGCATGTACAACAGGGAAAGGTGAGGCAAAAGGAGCTGTCATAGTTGATAAGAATGGTGTTCCCCAGCTCTGTGGATATAGAGATGGCCAAAACATTATGCTTGTCTTCACAGTGCCATGATTCGTTAGAAAGTGAAGTGTATTGGTAAACAGTTGGGTGCCCACTATTCTTCTGGGCACTACAGAAGAGATTTGTAGAAACAGGGACATGTGAGATAAGAAAGCAGTAACTAGATATGGGAGATGGGAAGAAACAAGGTGTTACTTCAGTTACATTCTTAAATTGGAGCAAGTGCTCACTTGCTCAAAAGGCAGGGAGGGGAGTGCATGCGCTCTGGATTGTAAACACTAAGTGGTTAACGACTCAGCTTACATAACTAGGATCCTGGGAAAGACTGACAAAATACAGCATGTCTTCATTGATATATAAAATTATAGAGTCAGGATAGAAGGAAACTTGGCTTAAATTTTATACCCAAGGTACTTTTAACTTAAGGTAGGCAAGGATATATCCATATGTTCATTTTATAGGGGAAAAGAAACCCAGACTTGGAGAGGCAACTCACTTGCTAAGTGATAGAATAAGATGTCTTTGCCTACAAAGCCCACAATACTCCTACTCTCTTACTGAGTCTCTAGGGAAGAGAGGGAAAAAAATGGATACAATGAAGATGAGTGAAGGTGCTAAAGTGAAGGAATGGGTCATGGCATTGAGGCATGGTTGATGGACATACGTCCCAGGACTTGGAGGAGACAGTGCCCATGCTTAACTTCTTCCCAGATCTCACATCTCTCACCAGGCCTGGAGAGCAGCATTTGAAACAAACCAAATATGAAAATAACAACTGTCCTTGCTCATGGTGTCATCTGATTACTGGTTATGCATTTGTGACCAGTGGCTTTGCTTTCCAAGCTTGTCTAACATGGAGGACACACTGGAATTGTGATTCTGGTGACTATGTAGAGGCTTATCATTTTCAATATACTTAAATTTCATAACCTCACCTAGTTCTCACATCCATCTTGTAAGATGACAGTTTTCTGAATGGAGGAAATGGAGGCCCAAAGATGTATTGGTGACAATACTGCAAATGCAAATTTGAATTATTAGCAATATTTTTTCCAAGGTACCACTCAGGCATTAGTTAAAGAGAGAGTGAGAAAGATGAGTGAGCAATATAATAGACAAAGGTAAAATAAATTCGGTAAAAATCCAGGAAAATGGTGCTTTTAAAGGCACTGTTTATGTCTTGCCTGAGTCTGCCCCTTTGCTTTGTCCTGTGATTTCAAAGATCCCTATGGCCTTGAGACGTCAGTGAACAGCTAAGAATGTCAGAAAGGTCTCGGGGGCTGGAGAATTAGTGGAGCCCTGACTGCTCTGTAGCTGCAGCCAGACACAGTGTCAGAGTCACACTTTCCTTGCTGGGGATTGTCTGAGGGTGTCCCAGGGTCTAAACAGACCCATAGTATGACGCTTCTTGACGTGACTGTAAATCACAGGGCATGTATGGATGACTCTGAGTCTGGGATCTCCTTCCACACAGCTTCACTATCATATTAAAATGTTTCTCCTTAAGGACAAGCACTGGTGGACAGACACAGCATGTGAGGAGAGCTGTTAGCACCTCTTGGATCATGGTTCCTTCCACTTCCTCAGATTTAGTGAATGATTTAGTTTTCAATGTGCAGCACTGAGTCTTCGCTAAATATTGCAGCCATGGGTGCTTCCAAGGATCTCCTTTCTAGTTTTTCACTTCTCAGAAAATACTTTTTTTCTACTTTTTAACCATGGTGAGCTGAGACATGGTTTCCTCTTGTTTTTTCCCCCTCTTGCTCCAAGTTGTCACTTTCAAGAGGGAGCAGAGACGGCTCTCAGGCATACCTGCAAAGCTTAATTATGCCTTTCCCCTGGTTGTCTCACCTGCCACTGCTATTGGAGCCAGGCTAATTAGTTAGCTTATTCCAGAAATATCCATCCAACTCTGTGCTGGCTAAATCAAAATGTCTTCCATAATATACTTTTCAAGGTGCTGAGAGAACGTTGATCCTAATGTCTCTCTTTCCTCCTGCATGGTGTGATTTGAAAAGATGCCATTTTAATCAAATGTACAAAATTACCAAAAATGGAGTCTGTCAAACTATTAATTGCATCAGTGATAGCAAAATAGTTGAAATCCTGTAGCTGTGAAGTCTCAGGGTCATTACTTTTGATGAATATTTCCCCCTTTAAAGAAGCATAGCTAATATAAGCAAATAGAGCAGAGATGATGGTTAAAATATATCCATAGATTGCCTTTTGTTAAGAGCTTTAACCCTGAAAAATCATGTCCACAATCATAGCTCATTATCTTAATTAGATCTGTCCTACATTATCTCACAATTTATTCTCATTACTTCATAGGTGATCAGCCCTTTGAAAGGCATTTGAACAGAATTTGCTGATTCTGATTGTGATAGTGTCTGTATTCTCTTTCAAACTCTATTTGGATCTTTGGGGTGTAATCATGGTGATGCTATATTTAATTAAAAATTGCATTAGAAAGATATTAATATTCATTGTGCTGAATGAACATCAGATTAACTCAAGAATTAAAATCTCTATAATGGCTAATGAGGTGAACTGTGCTGGGATGTCCATAAAAACAGAGATGAATTATAAAAGCAGCTGAAGATCTGAAGCTTTTCTTTCCATTATGAAGCTTGGTGTTTGGGAAGTGGCTCTTTTCGTAGCAAATCCCCTCAACACATGCTCCTCTCCTAATGACGGTTCCCGATGTTCAAGATAGAACTTCCTAGGATGAAGACTGCATTGCAAAAAAAGTTGTATCTTCTCTCTTTTGTCTCTTACCAAGGTAGACACAAACAGCTCTGTTTCCAATGCCTTGTCAGTTTAAAATGGTTTTGGATCTTTTCGGTAGAAAATAAGTACTGCAGGATCATGTTTTTGGCTTGTAATTCTGGAGGGGGAGGGGACTACAACAGAAGAAGGCAGAATGGTGCCCACCCTTGCACAATAGAAGAGGAGAGTGGAAGACTGAGGTTACCAGCAGTTGTTTGTAGTAACAGTCTTCCCGCAAACAGGGTAAACGCTGGGACCTTCTGTACAGATTGGTTCTTTAGGGACTGACTGTCATGTGGATGGATAATTAGACCATAAAAGTTCACTGTCAGGAAGGCGTGTGTATTCTTGAACAGAACACACATGGTAGAAGCAGAGTAGAGCAGGCCTCAGTAAAGGACCCATACCCAAGAAACAATGGTCTTGGTTGTTACTGTTGGTGATATGTAAGATAATGGCTTCAGAGCAAATATGGTGAATGAAAATACATGGAACAAAAGCAAATTTGTTTAGACTTAAAGTGTCTTTGGAAGGGAGTGTAGGAATTGTGTGGAAGTAGCTCTGAACTGAATCAGAAATAATTTCCAGATCTTTGCCTATGAGCCATTAATCAAATTACTTAACTTCTTTGGACCTCAGATTATTTATTTCTGAAATTGAGTAGTTATAGTAGACAATGATTAGAAAGGTCTCTCATTCCTAAATTTCTGAGAAATTAGGAGAGTGTAACTAACTTTCTACTATTAAACTAAAGGTAAAGGAGAGTAAACAAAACAACCTTGGGTCTGACAGAGTGCAGCAACACCTCAATCTTTGTCCACACAACATCTCTCTCCCTTGCAATTGACTATGCAATTTTCCTCCTGAGGAAGGGAGTTGACATCCCCACTCCATCCCCACTCCTGACATGTTGCTTGGCTTCCTGACTTGCTTCAACAGGCGGAATGTGGTGAAGTTAATGGCATTCCAGGCCTATGCCCAAGCCCCAAGAAATCTCATGCTATTTTGTTCTTTCTATCTGTCTTTCCACTTCTCCTGTGAGAGAAACCTCTATTGATAGAGAGGTTTAGAGACACATGAAAGGTGTGTCACTTCAGAGTGGGTTTCCTAGTTCAGCATGCCTCAGCTGATTTAGTAGTTGACCACAGAATCATGAATGCAGATGAGAAAAACCAGGCCTAAGTTGGGTCATCAGAGCTATACAATCCAACTAGAGCTGTGAGAAATAATGACTGATTCTTGTAATGTGACATCATATTTTAGGATATCTTAAACAATAAAAGTTAATGGATACAAGAAGCTTTACTGGTTTCATTTGTTCATGCAAGAATTTGCTGTGGGTAAATTTGCCTCTTTTTGATCCTGTTTTTCAAGGTCTTTAGCCTCATCAAAAGTCTAATGAGCCAAATAGCATCAGTAGGGTTCTTCCATCACATATGTTGGGCACCAATGTAGACATCTCACTGATGGCAGCTATTGCTCTTTCCTTTTTCAACTTGGCACTCTGGCATCAGTTACAAGTACCTCAAATTCCAATGGATTGTTCAGGAAAGGGTGATGAGGAAGCAGAACTAGCTTGTTTCTCATTTTTATCTATTTTCTGAAGCATGTTCTCTTTTTCGAGACAGGGTTTCTCTGTGTAGCTTTGGCGCCTTTCCTGGAACTCACTCTGTAGCCCATGCTGGCCTTGAACTCAGAGATCCACCAACCTCTGCCTCCAGAGTGCTGGGATTAAAGGCGTGCCCCACCACCACCCAGCTCTGAAACATGTTCAAATCTACTTTAGCCCGTGCTTTAGAGAAGTTTTTTTTAAATAGTCTTTATTTTTGAGAATTTCACATACCGTGTGTGTGTGTGTGTGTGTGTGTGTGTGTGTGTGTGTGTGTGTGTATTTCCCCCTTCCAACTCCCCTGTGGCTCCTCTACAGATCTCCCTCACCAAGGTTCAAGGAACATCTGGAAGAGGAGGTGGGGAGAAGAGAATGTGAGAGCCACAGGAGAGGGAGGATTGCTATGAAAGGAATGTCTTCAGACCGTGAGATGGCTATCAAAGCATCTGCACAAGACACGCACAAGATCAAGCCAACCCCAATTCTGGGATAGCTGGGAGAGGCACTCCACCGCTTACTGAACAGCTAGAGAAATTCAAACTAAACAAATTTTGTTCTCACTGAGAAGCTGTCTCTTTCTGAAAGCAGGGGTTGCCACTCCCTCTGGGTTCCAGATCCAAACCAATTTATCTCAAAGTATCCTGAAATCCCAACCCTCGTGACAGCAAGGGAAAGAGAATGGAAAAAGAGCCCCAAAGTAAAAACAGTGTGTCCCTGAGAACAACTGGAAGACAATTTCCAATAGTTACTATTGTTTATCCCATGATGTGAAATGTCTATGATGAGAATGGAGACAGAAACTCAGCCATGAGAAGCTTATCTGTGAAAAGAAAATGCAACCAGCAACTCCAGCTGACAGCTTTACCATCTCCAGTTGATTATGGATATTTGTAAGCACAAAATTTGATAAGGTTACTTTGTTTGCTCTCTTTCTCTCAATCAGACTACTCTAGTTGTATCATCTGAATGTTGTAAACTCCTGATTTGATTATGTCTTTCTATCTGCTGATCTGCCTGTCTGCCATTTGCTATTTATTCTTTTACTTTTTCTTGCTATACACTTAATGAACTCATTCATTCAGAACTGAAAGTAGAGCTGTCACAGGCCATTCTATGTACCATGCAGAACAGAGGATGTATTCTACTTTAAATGTGGCTGGAGAGAGTAATAGAAAAGAAAGGACATCTTAGCAGGCATAGCTTGCTCTTATAGAGTGCAATTGGTTAAAGACCACTTCTAAAGGATTGAAACTAAGAGCTAATCAAGAAACACTGGCCATCCTGACAAGGAAGACTTTACTGTGTCTGCTGGGTGGTATTTCACTTCCGAGTGTCTCCAATAATCACCTTTCCAAACAGGAGTGTGTACTGGGGTTCCAGAGAACAGCATGTGTACATGCTTATCTATAGGGTGACACCAGTACAGTCTTCCTTCCAGTTCATAGGTCCTTGGAGCAAAAAGAACTTTCCCTAGACTTGGCATAGAAGCCCGTGTAACCCAGAGTGCTTGAAGCAGTGGCTACACTGCACATTAGGTTTGTTCCTTAAAGTTGGGTTTAGAGATCATATAGAAGAAGAAGGGAGCAGTTGAAATCTGGTGATTACATGGGTAGATGCTGACAGAAAATATAAATAACAACAAAATATTCACATGTTTCTCTATATATCCAAACCCCTTTATACATATCTGAGAAGATCACTCAACAGTATCAAGCCAGTAAAAGATGGACATGAATAAAGGATGTTCTCCACCTGTCCTGCTCTGGTGGCCCGGGAGGCTAGATTCTGCATGAGAAAGAAAACCTTTTAATTATGAAAAACTCACTAGGATTCCAAAGTTTACTTATAATCACAGCACAGCTGTAGCAAGATTAATTTAATATATTTATATATTTTACAGTGTGAATCTCTTTCTCATTCTTCCCACAAAATGCTTAGTAAGGCTTATAGTGATCCTCAAAGGTTTTGGTATTCATGAATAGAAAATAATGGGTTTGAAAAGGTCTCATCAATGTACAGATTAAATTGAGCTGAATATTCAGAAGCAAACACAGAAATCTTTCTGAAGAACAGCTGACATGTAAGTTACACCTAAGTAGCTTCTTCCCGGCTCAGTGTTCCTTTCTACATATAGAAAACAGATTTCAAACAATTGCACTAGGATATCCAATCCTTTTCCTAGGCCAAGACTTGAATACATTTGGCTTTATCTCATACAATGATGTAGCAAACTTACAGAAGTATGTTTTCTGTTTATACAGAGGAACCTCTTGGAAAGAATTCATCCTTAGGAAGGAGAGGTATGTGCATAGCAGAAGTTTAGCCCACAAGAAACCTTAACCATAAAACTGAAGAGTGCTTCAGATGTGGTACATCTACATTTGCTCTTTGCCCTGACTGATTATGTATATCCTGGAAAGCAACTTGTTTGGCTCTGGAACCCAGGGGGAGTGGCAACCCCTGCTTTCAGAGCCAGCTTCCCAGTGAGCTCAAACAACACATGGCAATGTTCCAATATAGAGAGCATCCTACCCTCTTTTGAGGCTGCAGTTTTCTCAGCAAAATCCTGTTTCACGCTGCCCTGGTCATCAAATAGTTGTATTGCAATTCTTCAAATGTCAGTGGCAATCTTTTTAAACCAGGCTTTATGGCTTCTTTAACAAGCAGTTCCCATGAAACACAGTAGGCTTCTGATTTACCTACTCTTAATGAATTCCATGGGACACCAAGCACATCCAGAACTTCCTTCTGAACAGAGTTATAAAGTGTGCTTTGATGGCTTTTTCTCTTCCATGTATTTCTTTCTCAACTTTAGCATGGCTCCTTAAAGTCTTGGAAAGTTCACATGCTCAACCTCATCCTTGTCCTAACTCCTTCACCCCATGGGCATGTTGTGATTTGTGGCAAAGCTCTTTGATACATTAAGTCTCAGTGCTTGGAGTAGTCACTTACCTAACCTATGAGCTTCTCAATACAGAACTATTCATATCTCTTATTTCTGTTTGCAGATTACCTGAGGTTGTACCAAGTTCATGCATTTTTATAATCTTTTTCAAACACAACAAACATGACTTTTAACTACTCTTGTTCTAAGTCAAGTGGATTCTAATCCATGTGGCCCACATTACAGATTACCAGGATTTCATTTTTTTTCAAATATTTCACTAAAATGCACTGTAATTTTTTGAGCCTCCAACATTGGGTTCCTTTCTACTTCTCGTGTCTAACTGCTAAGTCACCATCATATATTTTAGGTTTTCTTCGTGACAACCTTTTTTCTTGAGATAAGTTATGAATTTGTTAGGTGTAGTTCGAGTTCTCGGTGTGAACAAATATCCTCATCCCAATCCACCTGCTAGCATTAATATAATTTAATTCTTCATTTGTACAAAATTAATTTCCATGATTCTGTCTTATTTCACTGTAGGCTGTGGTTATATGATATTGTCAGATTAGAGCAGGGAAATGGAATAGAAGTTCAAGACATGTGCTTAGCAAATTTTTAATTTATTTTGAGATTTATTTTTATGTGAACATACATGCAGTACCTGTGGAGGCCAAAAGAGGGCATCTGGATCCCCTGGAACTGGAGTTAGAGTAGGTTGTGTGGGTGCTGGGAATTGGATCATGATCCTCTGGAAGAGTAGTCAATGTTCCTAACCATTGATCCATTTCTCCAGCACCCACAATGACAATTTAAAAACTCTATGATCACTGGACCTGCCTGGACTGAGTCTACCAGGTTGATCTCAGTCCTTGGGGGAGGCTTTGCCCTGGAGGAGGTGGGAATGGGAGATGGGCTGGGGGGAAGGGGAGGGGGGCAGGAGGGGGGAGAACAAGGGAATTCATGGCTGATATGTAGAACTGAATGGTATTGTAAAATAAAATAAAAGGAAACAAAAAAACCCCAACAAATTATTCTATTAAAATGCAATACAAATAAAGCCTGAATAAACTTATTCAATTGCTCAAAAAAAAAAAAAAAAAAAAAAACTCTATGATCATTGGTTTCCCTCTCTTGAAAGGGTAAAAATAATAGAGTATTTTATCAGTGAAAATTACCAAAAATTTTGTGGTAGGAGATATACAAATTTCCCCTAAGTCACAATCATAATTAGATTTTGTTTTTAGTTTTAGATATATTTAGATATTATTTTTTGCATAGGATATGGAATGATTATGTACTTTTCTCTGGTTGCTTATTGGTAGACACCAAGCACAGATGTGTTAATTTGTTATAGAGTTTATAACCATGCTTCCAGCAACCTAACTAGGCAGGCAGAACAGAGATGAATGGATCATTTTCTTCACTTGATGATGTGGAAATAAGGCTACCTTACTACTGTTCCTGGCACACTGAGAGCCTTGAATGCATTTTGTTGAGTGAACAAGTGAACAAAAGTTGGAAAGATTGAATGACCATAGTGAAACTCTGGGTTAGTTATTAATTAACAAAACCTAACCAGGTTTTCTAATGCTCCACTGATCCTGCCTCCAAGCAGCTCCAGAATGCAGGCTTGTATTTCTGCTATAAATATTTTCTTTAGAGTTTTGCTGATGAATTGAAGTTTCATAACAGGAAGAAAGCAGATGGCCTTTGGAAGGGACTTATACTGCTCTTCTGTGTTTCTGTTTTGCTTGTTAATGCAGAGTGTGCATGAAGGTTGCCAGAGCCTTAATTTCAAACTGCATCATTTAATAAAATACAATAAGGAGAATTAAGAAGCAAGGCTGCGGGGAACATCCTGCTTATTATCTCTGTAATGAGAGGACTATTTTTTCTCCCATCACTTGCCAATGATGGGCTTTTTGTTTCCTCTTGTCTGGGCCCGATTGTGATGTTCAGTGAAAGGAGGGTGAAGTACCACTTTCGAGCCAAACATTCAATTCCTCCTAATTCACCAGGGAGAGAAGGATCAAGTTGTGCAGCTGGGAGGTGATGCTTCTTCCCAGCAGCTGTCATTGAAAAGACACGTGCAAACCATGGAAGTCATTTGTCACCAGAACCCTGTCCAGAATTTGCTATGTGTGTCTCACTTGCTAACGTGACATGAAATAGTGAAGCTTTCAAAATCAAGTGCAGAGACTTCATTGTGTTGACACGGGCAAAATAAAATGAAGAGCAGGGGCAATTACATGGATAAATCAGGCCCAAAATAACCAACTACCGAGAGAAAAAGTTCCTTTGGCTCAAGTTATTCAGTGACTGTTCATGTTCATTAATTTATCAAAGTAATGAATTTTATCCTACACTTTACTTTGTCACTGTAGATATATCTTTAGTCTATGAATTCAAATGACTTTTTGATATTTTATTTCACTGAAAATTATAATAGGAATTGAATGAGCAAGAACTACATTGAAAGATGGCTACTGAAGCTATAATAGTCCAAGAGAATTTAAACTTCATTATTCAACAGCTATCAGATAGGACTATTGGATTGGCACTAGAGAGGGATATGTGAAATCTGTTAGAATCAAATTTTTCTAAGTAATCTCTCTTTCTTGTTCAGTAGCCTATTACTCCAAAGTATCTTATAGCTCCAAGCTGGTTTTCTGGTCATTTGACAATTTCAATGATCTTGAAAATTTCATCAAGATTTATATAAAGGCCAATATAATTTTATACATTGACTTGTTGCCTTCCTGTATTTTTAACATCCCATATTCATGTTTGAAGAGATGAAATTTTGAAATACAAAAAAAGCTAAGCTGTCAGGTGTGGCATATATCTTTAATCCCAGCACCCAAGAGTCAGAGGTGGGCAGATCTATGTGCCTTGAAGGCCAGCCTGATCTACACAGTGAGTTCCAGTCCATCCAGGGTCATAGAGTGAGACTTTGTGTCAAAACATGAAACAGAGCAACAAGAAAAAGGCTAGTAAGTGGGTTTAGTTGGTGAAGTGCTTCATCATCAACCATGAAGACCTGAGTTCAATCCTTAGTGCCCACATAAAGATGTTGGGCAGGGGAGTGTTGGCCTGTAATCTCAGAAGTAAGGAGCAAATACAGGAGGACACTTGGGCCTTCCTGGTCTAGCCCAATTGGTGAGATCCAAGTTCAGTGAGAGACCCTGTTGTAGCAGGAATCTTAAAAGTTCTTATTAATAAAATCAAACCTGAGGCGAGTTATTGGGGTCCATGCTGGTAGATCAGAGAGACAGAACAAGCCACAGCTACCTCACCTCGCCGGATCCTCAGCTGGTCTTGTCTCCTCAGACTGGAGGCTTCTGAGTCCTCATCCGGAATGGGTCTCAGCTGAATTGCTGCTCGAAAGCCTGAAGCTTAACCAGCCACATGCTTAACCAGCCAAATGCCCCTCATTTCTGGTTCTCACGCCTTATATATCTTTCAGTTTTCTACCACCACTCCCTGGGATTAAAGGCGTGTCACCATGCTTGGCTATTTCCAATGTGGCCTTGAACTCACAGAGATCCAGAGGGATTTCTATCTCTGGAATGCTAGGATTAAAGGTGTGAGTGCCACCATTTTCTAGCCTTTGTATCTAGTGGCTGTCTGTTCTCTGACCCCAGATAAATTTATTAGAGTACACAATATTTTGGAGAACACAATACCACCACACCCTGTCTCAAAAACTGAGGTGAAAAACCACCTAGAAAGATATCTAGTGTCAACCTTTGTCCCTCACATGGATGTGCCTATGTGTGTTTATGTTGTATTTGTTTAACTAGGATAAGATGTATTACATTTGTTTATGCTGAATTTGTTTAATTATGTAAAGATGTGTTGCTGTTTCACCTTGCCTGTTTAAGGCACCTGATTGGTCTAATAAAAAGCTGGATGGCTCATAGCTAGGCAGAAGAGGGGTAGCCAGGGCTGATGGGCAGAGAGAGTAAGTAAGAAAAGAAATCTAGGTTTGAGAGAGAAGGAAGAGAGAATGAGGGAGAGAGAATACCTAGGGCTAGAAGCTAGGTAGCACCCAGCCAGTCAGACATGGAGTAGGACATACAGAATGAAAGAAAGATAAAAAGCCCAAGACAAAACATAGATGAAGAGAAATAGGTTAAGTTATAAATACTAGTGGGACACGCATAAGATAAGGCTGAGCATTTTTAACTAATAATGAGTCTCTGTATCATGGGGGCTGGAGGTCTGAGAAAGCCTGCTACACCCCTACTTGAAACTTTAGTATGCTTCCTGCTTTAGGTATCTTTGCTTTTCTTCCAGAGCTATCAGAATCATGTTCAGTACGTTAGAGGCTTCCAAGGGCCAACAGAAGACTGTTGCTGTACCCGGCTGATGACCTCAAGTGATTTGTTCAACCTAGAGAGTCCTGAACAATTCATCCCTCAGAGGTTACAAATTGTGAGTCTACTCATTATAGCAGTAGAATAGTAGGTGGGAAATAAATGTCTAATATGGATGGCCATTTTTGTATTTGCCACAAAGTTGCATCATAAGAAAGGACCTTGAAAAATGGCTGTCATGTTTTTGTCAAAATAATATTTTTTTTTCAAAATGGAAATAAATGTATGTTTTTGTTTGAGAAAGAAATATTGGTAGATTAATGAAAATATGAATAGGAAAATGTCCTTGGGTGATTTAATGGACCTTTTATGTTAGATTTCTTGGTTTTAAAATGGAAGTAATAGAACTATCTACTTCAAAAGGTTGTCATGGTGCTTCAGTGATGTGATAGGATAAGTAAAGTATGCATGCATCATGGTGGATAACAATAAATGCAAAATAAAATTATTTTTATAGTCATTAATACCAATTCTTGTTTTATGATAACTGGCAATTTATGTATCTGAAGTAACTTTCATTTAACAAATTTGTAGCAGTTTCATCTGAGAGAAAACCATCCACTCTGGAGGGAAGCTTGTTAAGACACAAAATGCAGGGGCTGGAGAGATGGCTCAGCAGTTAAGAGCACTGACTGCTCTTACAGAGGACCTGGGTTCAATTCCCAGCACTGACATGGCAGCTCACAACTATCTGTAACTCCAGTTCCAGGAGACCTGACACCCTCACACAGACATACATGTAGGCAAATCATCAATGCACATGAAATAAAATAAATAAATTAAAAAAAAGAAAAAGGGGAAAAAAGATACAGAATGCTAGAAAGCAGCTGAAACAACAGAGTGTTCTGAGGATGGATGAGACATTCTCTCCTGCAGCGAAGCTCAGGAAATAGACAACTCAAAGCCTGCAAGAAGTTCCTAAAACCGACCAGATACACAGGTCCTGCCTCCCTAAGCATAGGTAAGCTGTAAAGACTGCCGAGAGATGCTCTCAAACAAGCTGAGCTTTAGAAGAGCCTCAGATGAGCCAAGGCGCCTGGAAGAAGCACAGGCCAGAAAATCCACCTAAAGGAAGCAGACACAGCTGAGCTACCTTGAAGAGGCTCAGACCACCCAAACTGCCAGAAAGAGACAGTCTTCCAACCCATAAATTGTACAGCGTGGTTGTCCAGGTTTCTAGCTGTCACCCATGCTAGAGTGGGCTTTTGTGGTATACTTGTCTTTGAAGCATCTCTGCTTCTGTAAGTAACTAAAACTCACTGGCTTCCTAATTTTGGCTTTAGTGGTATCTGTACTTTAGTTCATCATCAGTTCTTTGGATTGAATTGATGTTCACATTTTCTAGCAATAATGTCACATGACAGTGATATTTTATATATAGTCTAAACTTATAAACATATGCCAGAAAGTAAAGTGTGTTACTATCAATCATCAACGTTGTCACCTTACTACAAAGCAGTGTGTGCACGTGTGCACAGGCACACATGTGCTTACAGCACCCTTTGGAAGAAGAAATGTGTAGATGAGAACATGCTAACATGCCATCACAAAAATCTTCCAGGGCTAACACAGACCTTCATTAAACAGTTACAGAATTCCAGGATATGATGGGCTGTGTTAAACTGAGAACTAAAGGCACATGGGTAGTATTAAGTTGTGCTGAGGCAAGGATTTGAAACATTGGTGAACAATGAAACACCTTTCAATTTCTTAGTTGGCATGCATCCTATTGCTCTAACCATTGCTAGATTTAACAGTCTTTTCATTTATTGACATCCTCAGCAAAAATTCTAGAAAATCAATTCTACACATGAATTAAAGCATCTTGTTGAACACCAACAATTTCTGTTAGTTCTAAAATCTGCACCATTGGTAGTATCCTGCATTTCTGAGTGGTAAGTTATTAAAGAATTCCAGTTGCACAATTTCCTATGCTTGTTACAATTTTTGTCAGAACGATGATAGCAGCTCCTAGCACAATAACCTTTCCACTGCTTTGTTATTTGATTGGCTGCAATTCCTACTCTCTGTTCTATAACCAAGGAAGAGGTGAAGTGGCAGGGTCACTTAAAGGACAGGAGTGATCACAGTGTTTAGAAAGTAAATCATTAACGAACTGATATCTTCCCATATGACAATGATACTAATAAGAAAAAGAAATAATATGAAAGCATTTTTTCATGAAAAAATTTAATGGAACTGGGAAATCAGTATCATAGAGACATACTGTTTCCTGACAGATAGTGGCCTTAAACTGGTCTTTTTTCCCTGACAGATAGTGAGCTCTTAAACTGGTCTTTTTCCTTTTAAAATAAAACTATTATATTAGTCATGGGTAATGTATGCAGTGGGACCTAAAGACAGTAACTTCATCCACTAAAGAAATACCAGAGTAAATTCTTCCTGGAATCTTTTATTTTACATTGTTCTTTTTTTTCTTCACGTCTACAGAATTACCTCAATGAATTATGTAATTTTTTGTTTCACAGTCCTCTTATAAACTTTTCTAATATCAAAGTATGTTTGTGAGTAGAATTACCTCCTACTTTTGTAATGCTCTGAATGTCAAAATGCTTTTGCCTATTAATTCGTAAGATTTATCTTAATTTATGATTTTTAAACCAAACATATTAGACAGGATTCTTCAGAGTGATATAATCAATGGAATGTATGTATAACAAAATATGAAGTACTCACGTATGCATAGTATATATAATAAAGTGGGTTTGTTAGATTGGTTTATGCTATGGAGACAGACACAACAGTGGCTTTTTGCATGCCTGTGAGGCTGAGAATATGGTAGTGGCTCCTGCCACAAAGCTGGATACTACAGCAGGCCTGACTCAGCTAAAGTCTTGGAGTGTCCTAGAGAATCCATACAAGAGGGCTGCAGAAGCTTGAATTTGATGTTTGTGGAAGATGGCAACATGCACTGACAGACACTCAGAAGGAGAAGTAAAGACAGGAAGGCCACACTGCTTCTTCCTTGGACAGACTCTCTGTTTCTGGGATGTCTGTTGGAAGGTGTGCCCACTTTGAGGTTGGGTCTTCACACCTCAGTTAATCTTGTCTGGAAACACCCTCACAGACATACCCAAGATGTGTCTCCTAGGTGATTCTAAATCTCATTTAGTTTATAATCAAATTCAACTGTCACACCAAGTAAACATTAAATTACTTGCGCATTATTATAGAAAAATATTAGAGTTAACTTATTGATAAGAAAAATTGTATTTCTATGTGTATCTTGTGGAATAAATATTTGCCTTGACTTGAGGATAGATTGCTTCTCAGAGAGAATATTTTAAAGAACTGATAAGAAGCGGACAGCCAAATGGAGACATGCAGCCCTCACCTGCTCCTCATGAATAACTACAGCGGCAGGTGGACAGCTACATGTTGAGGCAGTGATTGCAAGAGAACATTGAATTCAACAGTAGAAAAAAAAGAAACTAACATTCAAAGACCTGGGACACCAGCAAAGTAAAGGAAAGAGAATATTCTAGTACCTACTGCTTTGTCTCTACAACTAGGGGAGGGTGGACCGCTCCTCTATAGAGGTAAGGGTGAACAAGAGAAGTACGAAAAACTAACACTAAAATCCAGATTTTAGGATGAATATGTATTAAGATTTTTGAAATAATACTCTTCTTTGTAAAGTATTTTATATTCCTTGGTATATTTGGAAAATCTTTAGTTAGACTAGAGGATTGGAGGGAAGAAGAGAGAGGGAGAGAGGGGGATAGGGAGATAGACAGATGGCTAGACAGACAGATGATAGATAGATAGATAGATAGATAGATAGATAGAGAAAATAAAGAAATAAAAAAATAAAAGAGGAACTATTACAACCAGTATCACAGAAATGTAAAAACGCATTCCAGATTATTTTGGAAACTGTTTGCTAACAAACTGGAAAATCTAGAAGAAGGAGGACATTTCTGAACACATATGACCTAACTAAATGGAATCAAGAGGATCTGACAAGTTAGAATAGACAAGAACAAATAATGAGATCAAATCAGTAGTAAAATATCTCCTAACAAAGAAAAGTCCAGGGACAGATAAATTCGCTGCTGAAGTTCACCACAAATGTTTCTCAAAGTATCCATAGAATTCATAAAATTCAAAGACAACTCTTCTAAATCATTTTATAAGGCCAGCATTGCCATGTTACTAAAGCAGGACAGGGATATAACAACAAAACAAACAAAAAAGAAAACTATAGACCAATGTCCCGGATAAACACAGATGCAAAAATATCTCAGCAAAATACTAGAGAATTAAATGCTGCAGCATATCAGAATTACTTCATAGTATAATCAAGTTGGTTTCATTTCAGGAATGCAAAATATTTCCACAAAGCCAACAATCACATAAATATTAAGAGAATTCAGGGTAGAAATCTTATGATCATTGCAGCAGATGTGGAAGCATTTAATAAAACCTCCACTTCATGGTAATAACTCTGAACAAATTCTGTATAGGATGACATATACAAATTATGTGTAGGACTGGCAGGGCATCGTCAAATGGAAAGGACCAGGAAAAAAAGCTCATGGCCAGGCTCTCCATCGTTTCTAGCTCAGGGAATTTTGTCTGACTAGGAACCAGGCCAGTCCTTGTGCCACTCTGTGAACACCCTGACTTTCTGCTGGTTGACTTTTGTGACTCATCAACAATTAAGCTGCCAATGCTGCCATCGGTGAAACTGAGATAATCTATATATTGATGCTATGGTTACTTGATGTAAAGATTGGTGAAATAACACAGTTAAAACACATGGATCGTTACACACACCGGCAGCTTAAACAATAATTTAAAATATATACACACCCAGTGTTTATTTCTTAAAACGTACATTTAGATATGTTACTGTCTTAAAGTGTTTATTTGGATGGTGATTTATGAATCCTGCAACATCACATCACACGACACCACATCCTCTGAGAAGGTGTAAGGGGAGAACTTTCATAATGTACTCCTGGAAGAAAGACAAAAATATTATTGAAAGTAGAAAGTCCCTGGATGGAGGGGAGTCAGAGGAAAAATTCCTTTTGAGCTTAGTTAGCAGTTCATGCAGGTGATGCTTATTTTATCTCCCCAGGGAAAACTTCCCTCTGAGCTGGGTGCCAGCTTGCTTTAGTAACAAGCCAAGGTGTTTCAGTTGTCTGTGTAATGGCCTAAGTCAGTTTGAAGCAACTTTTAGCACAGTTCTTAAGAGGAACAGTGAACTCAAAACTGCCCAAAGAGGGGATGGGGAAAAAATGCAGAGTTGGCGAAATACTTGAATGAGAACCTAGGTTTGTACCCTCAGCATCCATGCAAACCAAGCCAAACAACACAAACAAAACTGTGTGTTCTAACATCTGTTTGTAATCAGAGTAGTGGAGAGGTGGATACAAAGTGATTCAGGGCTTCCCCATCAGCCAAACTAGCTAAATCAGTGAGTCTTGGGTTCAGTGAGAGATACAGTCTCTAGAAACAAGAGGGAAAGTGCCTGAGGAAGACATCTGATGTCAAGTCCAATCTCCATCTGCATATGCATGTATATATACCCACCTACACATGTGCACAAGCATACTTTATACAGACACATGACTCCAAGATTAGAGATCTCAAGATTACTATACTTAGAGTAGTAACTATTTACTTCCCTGCTGATTTAAAGATAATTTCACTTATTTGTTATTTTTGGAAGAAAAAAGAAAAATAATTTACTAGTCTCCCAAATTCTGCTTGGAAAATTGCAGGCATTTTTTCTAGCCACCTCAAGCAAAAGAAGATATAAAGCCATCTAAAGAAAAGGCCTTCTCATTCTGAACTCTTATCAGCCAGACACAATGCTCAACAAACAGCTAGAAGGTTTCATTTCACCAGAGAAGAGCTCCTGCTTTGAAATGTTTTCAAAGTTTCCATGACAAAATATTCTTTCACAGTCTCTGCATCAGTGAGCTGCTTTGTGCTTCTAGCACAGCGAAGCAATTAAAAGAAGATGAATAGATGTATTCCGGCGTGTGTGATAACAAATGGCATACTTAAGGTGACAAGGTTTTCTGTGTTAACTGGCTTTGCAGTCACTTGCAAGTTTTTGAAAAATATTCCCTCTTATTGGAAGTTTCTCCCTTCTTAATCTCAGTTTAAAGGCCATTTTTCTCCCAGCAAATTGGAGGAGAGCTCTTCAAGTCATCTTTGATGGGACAAAATATATGTACATGCTCCCTGTGCAAGGCAACTGCAAGTTGCCTATGACTATTTACGATGGGCTAAAGTTTTAAGCAGCAAGCCATTCACATGACAAAAGATGTTCAGCTATCCAGGCTTTGAATGATGAGACCTCTGCAGGACACTGAACTGGCCTCTTTAATTGCAACTATGCTCCATGCTTTGCAGGCCAGTTAGTGCAAAGCTAAGGAACCCCCAACCCCCACATCGTACAAAGCGTCAGATTCAGGACACTAAAAAAAAAATAGTTCCCAGGAACAGGGAATGATGGCCATTTAGATAGCATTTTTTTGGTATCTAAATTCATGATCAAAGGGTTGGATGACACTGAGTCCCCCGTGATGGAATCTTTAGTTTCTTTCAGTTTTATTTTTCTCTTGCCCTTTGGAAATGTGTCTGTTCTGTTCACTTAAGATGTCTCTAGCTATTTGAATATGAGTGTTTATTAAGTTTGATAATGAGAATCATAGAGGATACCCACTTCTGGCTTGGCTTATGTGTTGTCTTCGGGCTTCAGCAATTAGACTTTGTGGTGGGATGTGATAATTCACAACTTGGAATGGAAACAAGCCTGGATCAGGTTTTGAAATGGATCCATTTAGTTTTGTGACCTTCTGCAAGCTAGCTGACCTTGTTCAGCTCTCAGTTGCAAGTGCACAGTGCAGTCATGGGATCAGTTATATCTAGAGAGCAGTTAAAATATCTTTGTTGTCTGACAGACCTGGGTGTGCTAGACCAATTTTACTTTTGCACCTGTGAAATCTTGATGATTTTATTTGAACTTTCTAGGCTTGATTATTATTTTACTTAAAAATACTTCAAAACAGCAGTCACTTGTAGGGGGTTATCATGAAGATTAAACTCAACAGTGCAGGCATTTTTTTTTGTAAAGAATAGTTCAGTTAGACAGAGATCTCTTGCCTTGAAAGAACAAGTGAAAGAAAAAAGAAAGAAAGAAAGAGTGGTGTATCATTCTACTGCCCTCAAAAAAGATTCAGAAGAGCAAGCATTGCAAGCAAAATGGATTATCTAATTTCCACTCCTATTTTGCAGACTGAAAGAAGAAAGAGGCAGCAATAAAGTGATATAATGAAGATCCCACAAGATCCCACACTGATTGTAATCCCACAGTCCCAAGTGTTTATTCCAAGCATAAATGCAGCACCCCTCTACCCCAGTGAGCAAGTGCCACCAAATCTTTTTCTGTGTGTGTGTGTGTGTGTGTGTGTGTGTGTGTGTGTGTGTGTGTGTGTAGTGGGAAACAATTACAATCACAATATTCTCCTTTCTAGGTAAAATAGCAAATTTCTCTTAAAAAAAGATGGAATGGACTGATAATAGAACAGATAGAAAATGAATAGAATTCCTCTTTCATTCGAAGAGTTAGGACATTTTTCAAGACAGAGCTCTTTGTTTCGTCCAAACCCAGATGTTCCTTTCAATAAATGCAACAAATATCTGCAAACTGCTCAAAGGAGTGCTGATGAAATTTTTATATTGAATGCTTAAATTTTGTATTCCAGTTTTCATTTTCTCCACAGACAACATTTCCAGCCTTCTCCAGCAGCCTTTCCCTTAAGAGTTATATTTATTGTACCTTCGCAGAAGCATTTTGTCCCTTAGCTCCATTTTAGACACTTCACTTCATTAAGCTCAAACTAACTAGAGTTCTGAATAGGAGAAGAGAGAAAACATGAAAATCCAACCGTAAAACAAATATGTATTTTATGACCTGCGTTTCACGAAGTTACCTTGCTAGGTGTTTAGGCTAGCTGGTACCTTTATACAAAAGAAATCTTACTCTCTAGAAGGCTTGGTGGGGTTAGAATACTTCCCAGCTGTTTAAAAAAGTAGAGAGGGGGCATTAAGTGACATAATGATTTCCTGCATCCTTATGATCTGCATAGTAAACGTATCTGCCATTTCACAGTTCTATGTGCCTTGTCTTTTAAAGCATCCACTTTCTCCTGACTCCCCATCCCTTCCATCTGCAATGGATAAGAACCTTATGCAGAGGCACAGAGAGCAAATATTGTACTGGCTTTTTATCTACAAAGCATGTTGAGGCTGGAGCTGTAATGTTTACCCATAGTCTCCAATCTCCATCTGGATAAATAAAGTGGTATCTTGGGACAGCCTGCTCCGTAGATAACGAGTTTTAAACTCATTCACCCCGAGAAAATTTAACTGATACAGTTTGTCTATCAGACGGATTTAAAATGGTATTGCTGCTGCCCTGCTTTCTATGGTGATTGCTGCTGCTCTGTGGTCCCATGCCTCAATAGCCGGGTTGATTGTGTATGTCGCCACTTTCCCCACACTGCGCTGTTCATAACGGTCTGTAATGCACAGGCCTGCTCTCCTGTAAGAAAGCTGAACATGACCCCTTCTGTGATTTTAGCGAAGGAGTTTGTGTGCTTCTGGTGCCGCTTCTTAAGAGTTGAGAACATTCCCCATTTTGCTGATGATTCTCATTGTTCCCTCCTTCTGCCCTGTCTGTCCTTCCTTCTTTCTTTGATCTAGGTGTCTTTTGTTCACAAAGGGCTTAATGAATATTTCTCCTGGATTTTAGTGAAGAGAAGATAAGTTATCAATCCATTCTTTCTTTGTTAGTGGCTTCAGCAGCCCATCATTTATTATCTGAGGGCTGCTTGCCCTGAATAGATGGTGGAGTAGATGAGGCAGCTTGGAAATCTGCCCCCAACTGTCAGGGAACAGTCTCGTGTCTTTGATAGAAATCAAGGGCTGTCACTTGCCCCATATGTTACTGGTTCCAGGAAGGAGGCCAGTGTTATATTAGTCTGGAAAGAGAATAAGCTGCATTTCCTTCAGATGTCTTGGTTTTATTCACAGGCTCAATTATCTATAAAAAGGATTTCTATAGCTAAGAGAGTTCACTCCAGAGAAACGATGTAGAGTTAAATGGAATATAAAGAAAGCCGTATTTCAAACTATCTCTGATAAGGAATTTAGTGTTACTAAGAGCTGAAGTTGAAGAATTAAGGGAGGAAAAAACACCACCTCAAAATATGCTGCTTTCTCAAGAAAAAGATGGCCAGGCAACCATGCTAAGCTTTCCCCTTTCCCTTCTGACTGTTTGGTTTGGTTTTTTTGAGACACAGTCTCCTTCTTTAGACCAGGCTGGCCTTGAATTCATAATCTTTATGTTTGCCTTCCTACTGCTAGGATTATAAGCATACATCACTGCTCATGATTGCTCCTATATTCTTTCTACAAAACAATCTTCTAACTGTTTCTAAAAAAAATCCTTAAAACATTAATATTAGTATTTTACTTGTCTTAAACATGTTGACTCAAAATTGACTAGGTTTTGAATACCATTAATTTTCAAACTGACCTTGACATACAGAAGAAGTGGACAACTAAATAAGTCAGTCTGGTTTAATCAAGAGACAGGATGAAGAAAAAAGGCTATGTGTGCAGGCATCAAGGTGGCAGAAACATTTCTCTCTATATAAAGAACAGACCAGAAAACACAGGAGTCCCACATTCTAAATTCACCATCAATGCTATGTCTTTGAAGATAACTTTGCCACTCTATTCATTCTCCATCCACTATCCATCCATCTATCTATCTATCTATCTATCATCTAATCTAAATGATTAAAATACCTATTTTAAGATGTGATTATTATCTGAGTTTCCAACTAGACTATAAACTCAATGAAGGTAACATCTTTGGTTCTCAAGACCTAGTTAGTACCTGGTACTAAATAAGTATGTGAGACAATGAATAACAATGGAAAATATAAATTGGTTATTGTGTTAGTTATTTTTTGTGGACTTGACAGAAACAAGAGCCATCTTGGAAGAAGGAACCTCCACTGAGGACTTGCTTCTATCAGATTTTCCTGTGGGCATGTCTATGGGAACATTTTCTTGATTGCTAATTGATGGAAGAATGCTTAGCCCACTATAGGCTTTGTCTTTTTCTGTTCATGATGGACCCTGAGTATGAATGGGATGACCTCTATGTAGTTTCTAGATGAAGACTGAGTATGTTAGAAAGACCAACTATTGATGAGAGGCTTTGGGCTTTGAGTCAAGTAGTAGGAGCCAAGTCTCTTAAGAAGACAGGGTGGCTATAGACTAAGTTTAATCATGCAGTGAAGGATTCTGCCAATCATATTTGATAATGAAACCTCAAAATCTCTGGACACTGAAATTTGGATAAGGATTCTGTGTTCTGATCCCATAGTGATATGTCACAGAAGGTTCATACTGGACACCCTTCCAAATAGTTCCTCTTATTGTTATCATAGATAATTCTTATTTCTATGTTTTGCTTGACTAACACTGTAATATAATGCTTTCCTGAGTTCTGTGAATTGTTTGAGTATATTCTCAGAACTGTGGAGGTTTGAGGAGTCTCTTACTTTACAACAATGTAGTCAGAAGTGCAGCTAGCTGGAGAGACCCCAACTGTGTGACTACTGTTTGGAGTAGAGGAATACACCATTAGCCCGTGGAATATCACCTACCTCCAAGCCATTAGTGTTAGACTCTCATGGCTGACCTAAATGATTGATCACATGCTGAGGTGAAATTTGTCTAAAACTTCTCAGTTATAAGTAGCAGCATCAAGAATTAAATCCGAGTTATTGTAATAGAGGAAAAAATACATTTTTCTCTTTGCTTTGTCAAGGAAAAACCAAACAAAATGGAGTCACTTTGGTCAAGGAGTTTAAAACAGAGGCATGAGGTCATTGCTAACCAGGGGTCATACTAACCAGCAGGTAAAGCTTTTTTTTGTTTTTGTTTTTGTTTTTTTTTTTTGAGACAGGGTTTCTCTGTGTAGCTTTGTGCCTTTCCTGGGACTCACTTGGTAGTTCAGGCTGGCCTCAAACTCACAGAGATCCGCCTGGCTCTGCCTCCCGAGTGCTGGGAATAAAGGCGTGTGCCACCACCGCCCAGCCAGGTAAAGCTTTAACAAGACTGTAGATCAGCTTATCCAGATGTGTGCTTACTTTTGAATTTTGAACGAAGAATAGGTTCCTAAAACCTCTAATGTTAATCTTTGCTGACCTTTCACACAGTAGATACCTTCTTCCAAATTACCCAGAGACTAAGACAACCTCACTCCTTTTCTTTCAAGATAGTTTAACTTTGGCCAACATTATTCAAAACACCTGATAAGAAATTATATCATTTTCAACCTTGCCTTGAAGTTTAAAGTTACAAACACAGCTTTCATTTTGTGAAAATTTGGAACTTATTTTCAAGGTTGCTTAAATTTGTGTTTCCTCTGGCTACAATCCTAATCATCCACAAATAAATTTAAGTTTTCTTGTTCTCTAGTAGGCTGAGTTTATGTTTGGTTGACAATTATTTTAAGTTCTTAGTTGGGACTCTTGTAACATAGATAAGCTAAAAAGAGGAAATTAGAAGTGTATGGAAGTATGTCTATTTCATGTATATATGAAGGGCAGGAATACTTCTCTGAGGTAGCTTAGAATTCAAAGTTAGATGTCATCTGAAGCAGAAGGAGGTTGTGGCCATGGCAGTTATGAGCAGCTGACTAGAAAAAATATGTAAGAAAGAGCAAGTTTTGATACATAGAGCTCTCAGAAGTCCTCTTTGGGTAAGTCTCCTATGATTTTGCCAGGCTTCAGATAATTGGTAAGTGTAAATTTTGCAATATATATATATTGCACATATATACATATATATTGCAAAATTTATATATATATATATAAAATTTATATATATATATATTGCACACACACTTACAATTATATATGTATATATGATTGTGCATATATATATGCAAAACTTCTGTGTTTAAAGCTTCTCCCATGTCTACAGTTCTTAAAAATGATTAGCTAAACAAACAAACAAAAACAAAACAAAACAGAACCAAAAACCCTTAAGCAAAAGAGGGAGCAGCTAACTTGAGTACCTCCATTTTCTGTATGCAGAACTTTCCTGTTCTTAATAATTATACATTTTTTCCCTCTTAATTGAAGAATTCTCTTCAGGTTTCAACAGATGAAGGGCTAGAATGAACCAATTAGAATCCACTACCATGCCCATACTTTGATTGTGAACTTCTGGTCTCTGGTACTGTGGAGGATAAACTTTCACTGCTTGAAGTTAAATGGTTTGTGGTCATTTGTCATAATAGCTCCAAGAAACTAATACAGTGCCTCAAATTTAATACAGTTGTTCTCACATATATGTGGGCTATGCAAGTAAGATTTTTTTAGAAATTGAAAATCTTTCCTGTTCATCAACTATTTTCATTGTTACTATTTCATTGTTTCATTTGGTGTTTTAGTAATCTACACATCATTTAAGGCATATGAGTCTATATGTATAGACTATATGCAAATATTACATCATTTTATGCAGGGACGTGGGCATCTGTGTGACAGTGGCCACTCCTTTATGAGTTGTCTTTTTCAGAGTTTCTTCTCTTCAATTTTCAATTCTTAGTTCTAAAGAAAAGCTAATCCCAAATAATTAAGAACTTAGCTTCTGAATTACATTTGCTAAAGCCGGGATATCCATGACCTTCAGACTATGTAAGAGTGTGTAAAATGTGCTTAGTTTAAAGAAAGGAATATATTTATCTGAAAGTTTACAGGAACTAGCCCCAGGCTGGTTGCAATGTTCTGACCAGGGAAAAGAACATAGATGCTAGCCCTCGATGACAAAGACATGCAAGGAATAACAGCTCTCTCTATTTCATCAGCTTGCTGGCTTTTGACTAAACTTGACTTTCATCCTAGAAACATCCTCATTTCCTGAGTTTGGCTTTCAATTGGAGTGCAGATGCATATTGATATGGAAAACTCTACAGAGTTTGGGGTCTATAGGAATGCTGGGACCAATGTCCTGTGGGCACCAAGGGACAAATTCATAAGCAAAATAGAATGCTTGACCTGTTCCCACTCAAAACCCTCTTCCCCCCACTCTTACTTTCCCAGAATATGACAATTTTATCTATTTAATTGCTAAAATTAATTTTAAAGATGTATTTTAATTACGTGTGTGTGTGTGTGTGTGTGTGTGTGTGTGTGTGTGTGTGTGTGTGCATGTGAGCATGAGTGCAGAGGCCTGCAGAACCCACAGGGGTTGAATTCCCTCGAGCTGGCATTATGGGACAACTGTGAGCAGCTTGATGAAGGTACTGGGAATGGAACTCGGGTCCTCCCTAAAGTCAGGGAATGTCCTTGAACTTTGAGCCACATCTTCAGCCTCTGAAATAAAATTTAGAGTCTTCTTTTCCTTGTCTGAATTTTTACAGGTTCATTTCAAAATAGATTAGCTTTTCTACTCTGTGTCTCTTCAATCTGTCTGTCTGTCTCTCTGTGTGCTTACCTGTGTGTGTGAAGGTCCATGTGCCCAAGCATGTGTGTCCATGAACCATATATGTTCAGCAGTTAGAGGAAAAAGTCAGGTGTCCTTCTGTCCTCTGACTTACTCCCATGAGACAAGATCTTGCACTAAACCTGGAACTCACCGTTCTTTTGGCTAGGTTGGTGGTCAGCAAGTTCCAGCAATCCTCCTGCCTCTCCCCAATAGTACTAAGTGTAGCCATGCCTGGCTTTTTATGTGGGAGCTTGGGATTTGAACTTGGCTCCTCACACTTACGTAGCGAGCAATCTTACTCACTGAGACATCTTTCTAGTTCTCTTAAACTCTTTTGTTATTGATCTGCTCACAGCCACACCTTTGGCCTAGACAACTATGATACTTTCATTCAAGTAAAACAATAGGTCTGCTTTAAAGGAAAATAAAAAGATAGTTTATTTTGAGGCACATATGGGTGACATAAGCAACTGGATTCATATTCAAGTGCTGAGAGAGTGCTCTGAAGAAAAACAGGGGGTGATGACCCTTATGGGCAGAAAACAGAGGTAATCATAAGTTTGTGTGTTCATTAAATGCATTGATAAGGGGCATTACATCCCACCTTGGTGTGGTGTAGAAAGCCATGGAAATTTTGACCATGGAGCTACAATGGTATTTAACTGCATTCTTAGTTAGATGCTTGGGCAAGTCAAGTGTCCATGCTTTTATCCATTTATCATGAGCAAGTTGTCAGGCACACAGATCAAAAGCAAAGGCTTGTGTTCTGAAGACTCTAATTTCACAAGCTCTCAGTGTTTTCTTATGCAGACCATCTCACCATCTGGGCTTTCCTTAAAGAATTCTATAATAGTTTTTTTTGGGATGTTTAGTTTCATTTGACTTAACTGATTTCCCCTCTTAAGCCCTTGTCCATTATACATGGGCTAAAGTCCAAAATTCTAAAAGAACATGCATAGTACTCTGAAGTTGTACAGGTGAGGAGGCTCACTATAAAAATGGCTGTGCTCTTACATGGAATTTTATATAAAAATGCCATCTTAAGTGGTATGTATCTTCAAGCCATTAAGACTATTTCAAACATGTTCAGTTGAATGGCCTTAACTCACACACACTGAAAATAATTTGTACAGCTTACTGATAGATTTATAATTTTCTCTTGTTTTTAGGGAACAATGAAAGACACATTACTGATGAAGGACTGCCTTTTAAAGAAGCACTTGAAATTTGCCTCAATCTTTTTTTTTTAAATTGACTTTGAGGGACTGGAGAGATGGTTCAGCATGAAGAGCACTGGCTTTGATTCCCAGCACCTACATTGCAGCTCATAATTGTCTGTAATTACAGTCCCAGGGGATCTAATCCTTTTTTCTGGCCTCTACAGGCACATGTGGAACACAAAGAGACATACAAGCAAAAAACTCATACACATCAAAATAAATAAGTAAAAAAAAACTGACTTTTACTTCAATATCATTTAATGTAAGTATTCAGAAATTAAATTCCATTTAGGTTAAATTTACATTTTATCTGACTCATGTAGTCTTAACAATTTTCTATGCTTAAAATAAAAATTGAAAATGAATATTTTAAGCCATATGAAGTCTATAAAATTTGATTTTTGTTGACTGTAAATAATATCTTATAGAAAGTCTATGTGTGTGATATATATAATCTATGGCTATTTTCTTTCCTTTTATATTTATTTATCATATATTTGTATTTGTGTGATGATTGTGTGTGTGTGTGTGTGTGTGTGTACAGACACAGTCATGCCACAGCAAATGCATGGAGGTCAAAAGTCAGCTTGGGAAGTTGGTTATTTCTTTGTATCATATAGGTTCTGGAGACTGAACTCAAATCTTTAGGCTTGGCAGCAAGTGTCCTTGACCAATGAGCCATTTTGTGGACCCTGTCTATAGATATTTTCACTGTACAGTCATCACAGTGAATAGTTATGACAGAACCCATATGACACATTTTTCTTCTTTTTTCTTTTCTTTCATGTGTTACATCCCAACTAAGGTTTCCCCTTACTCCTTTCCTTCCCTCCCCCACTTCCTTCTCCCCCAGATACACTCTTCCTCCTTTCTCTTCAGAAAGGGGTAGGCCTTCCAGGATATCAATCAAACATGGCATATCAAGTTATAATAAAACTAGGCACATGCCCTCATATTAAGGCTGGACAAGGCAACCCAGTAGGAGGAAAACAGTTCCCAAAGCAGGCAAAAGATTCAGAGACAGCTCCTGCTCCCACTGTTAGTAGTACCACAGGGACCGCAAGCTGTACAACCATAACATATATGCAGAGAACGTAGGTCAGACCCGTGTAGGCTCCCTGACTGTTGGTTCAGTCTCTATGAGCCCCTATGGGCCCTGGATAGTTCATCCTGTGGGCTGTTTTCTTGTAGTGTCTTGACCCCCAGGCTCCTATAATCCTTCCTAGCTCTCTCCTGCAGGGTTCCCTGAGTTCTGTCTAATAATTTGCCTTGAGTCTCTGCATCTGCTCCCATCAGTTGCTGCATGAAGCCTTTTTGATGATAATTTTGCTAGACATGTGTTTGGTTACATAAGATGGCTAGTTTGGGTCCCATATTCCCCATTACCAGGAATCTTCCCTAGGGTCACCCCTGTGGATTCCTGGGACTTTCCTTTGCATTAGGTTTCTACCTTGCCCCCCAAATGCCTCCTCCATTTCCAGCTGTCTCTCCCAGTACTCTCTCCCTACCTAATTCCTCCTGTTCCAATCTGCACTGCACTGCCCCCAGTCCACCCACAAAATCTGTTTCCCCTCCTCAGGGAGAACACACAGATCTGTGTGTGTTCTCCCTTGAGTCCTCTTTGTTACTTAGCTTCCCTGGGTCTGTGGATCTTAACATGATTATCCTTTATTTAACAGCTAATATCCACTTATAAATGAGTACATACCATGTTTGTCTTTCTGAATCTGGGTTACCTCACTCTGAATGATTTTTTTCTAGTTCCGTTCATTTGCCTACAAATTTCACGATTTTTTAAAAAGTTAAATGGCACTCCATTGTGTAAAAGTACCATTTTTCTTTAAGCACTCTTTGGTTGAGGGACATCTAGGTTGTTTCTAGTTTCTGGCTATTACAAATAAAGCTACTGTGAAGGGAGGGGGCACGTGTCCTTGTGGTAGGCTGGAGCGTTGTTTGGGTATGTGCCCAGGAGTAGTATGGCTGGATCCTGAGGTAGATTGATTCTGCCAATATGACTCATAAAGTTCAAGTATTTAGTATCTGACTCTCCATGGAAGAAGTCTAACTATATCTGAACACATAAAATATTTGAGTAACATTTTTAATTCTGTTCACCTTAACCATCTATTTAGAATACTGTAATGTGCTTTAAAATATGTATTGGATGTGCTTGACAATTCCACACATGTATCAAGTGCATTCTGAGTACTGTAACCTCCTACCCTCTCTAACCCCCCTTTCACTCGTCCTTATTAACTCCCCTTCCCTATAATTTCCATTCAAGCATTCATTTCTTTTTTCTTTTTGACCCACTGAATTTAACCAGGGTCATCTGTGTGACCATGGATTTGGAACTATCCACTGGAGCCTGGTGGTACCTCTGTGGGTACGCAGTTGCAAACAATGACTACCCCTTCTTCAGAATTCATTAGTAGCCAACATTTCATCAGGGAGTAGTAGCGCTCCATGGTCCTGTTTCCAACCCATAACTTGCTACTAATGGGCACAATTTTATATAGGCACATTGCAGGCATCCAAGGTGCTGTGCAGTCATGAATATATTGTCTATGCTGTTCCCGGAAGTCAACATTTCACAGACCTTTTCCTTTGCTTCTGGTTCTCCCTCCTGTGCAGTAATGATCCTTGATTCCAAGAGGTGGTGGCATAAGCATCTTGTTAGGGTTGAGTACTCAAATATAACTTATTTTTGGAACCTTGATCCACTATGGATCTCTGTATCTAACTGCCATTTATTGAAAAGAGAGGCATCTCTTATTAAGGCTTAGAAAAGAATTTCCATTATTTGTCTATGAACATAAATGTTTAGAAGGTAGTTTGCTGCCATGACAATCTCACTAGACAACACTGACAGGTTTGCCTTTAGGGCCTAAGATATCCCCAGTTTCTACTTCTTTTTTTCTGAGTTTACTGTACCAAGAACGTAATTATCTCTTTGCAGTGGGCCTCATATCCCAATCAGAGAATAGTTGTTTGTAATAATGTCACTATTGTACAGGTGGACATATGTTGTCTGGTAGGTGTTATTGTTGATCATAGGCTTCATAGCCAGGTAGGAATATTGATGCATTTTTACCTCCAGAAGCATGTTGAGTACCTTCTGGTTACCATGTCCCTTTTCTTCTAGTGACCCCAGTAACTTCCAATAACTGCCTGAACATGTAAAATATTTGAACAATATTTTTATTATCCTTTTCACCTTAACCTTCTAGTTAGAATACAACAATATACCTTTTTTATTTATTATTATTATTTTTTTTGAGAAAAGGTCACATGTAGCTTCAGGCTGGCCTCAAATATCCTATATAGTGAAAGATGACCTTGAACTCTTGATCCTTCCTGAGTGGTGGGATTACATTCATGTACCACCATGTGTAGTGGTTTATGTAGTACTGGAGACTGAGCTTGGGGCTTTATGCATGTTAGGAAGGCACCCTACCAGCTGAGCTGCATCCTCTTTCCCTAATAAAGGGCTATGCTTACACTCTTCCTAAATCTAACAATTCTTGCCATTCAGATTAAGAAAAACAAACAAACAATAACAGCAAACACTAGAAAATGGATTAGCCTTTCTGTTCTGTAGCAGACAGTGTATATGGGAATAGGAGATTGTTTTTGTTTAGGTGTCGTTTAAATGAGTATTATTTACATTCAGATATGACAGTCAGTTAAACGTCCATTTTGAAGTCCTGGTAAAGTAACAGCAAGGTAAATGTGGAGTCTATACTCTCTAGGAGTTCATGATCAAGCAGGGATGGCATATTCTCATCTAATTCTCACACATCCACTGAGGAAGTTATCCCTATTTTAGAGGTAAAACAACAAAAATACAGAGACATCAGCAACATTTCCTAAATGCTTTGAAACATTTGAGGTTTGTGCTCTCCTTTCCTGCATTAAGGTTCACTAGTAGGAAAGGATGCAGGCGCATTATGTACAAATAGCATAGTGCTGAACAAGTGCATAAGAGGAAGAAGACCGTAAGGACAGTGAACCCCTGGCAGGTCCATGCCAGACGTGCTGTTTCTTTTGAAATCTGACAAGTCCTTCTGTGTGTTCCAGGTTTAACAGGGTTGAGGAGGAAGCATAGCAGATACAGGGAATGAGAGGACACCAGACATCTCATTTTCTATGAGTGTGTTCTTTAGAAAAATGTATTTCAGTGGACACAGATGTCTCCATACTAAGTCTCTCTCTCTCTCTCTCCTCTCTCTCTCTCTCTCTCTCTCTCTCTCTCTCTCTCTCTCTCTCTCTCTCTCACACACACACACACACACACACACACACAAACCCAAAACCCAAACCCAAACTAAAACCCAAACCATAGCAGACTCTGCCGAGCCCTGCAAAGCAGCAAAGTGTGCTGACATACGGGAGAAGAGCTTGGGTCCTGAGAGCAGCTCTGAAGCCCGACCTTTCTCAGCGGTGGGTGTGATGACCCACTTCCGTTCCAGGTGGAGACTAAATTCCAGGATCCACACATGCTGTTGTCCCATGAAGCCCGCATGTGCACTTACCAATGGACCTGCAGCCAGAGCAGAGTTCCCAGGGACACATAGGTGCTGATAGTCACGTCCAAGGTTTAGACTGGAAAGGCAACCCAGGAGAATAAAGGTCTACCCTGCAGCCTGGCCTGTGTGCCAAGGAAATGGTTCCTCCCTCCAGCCTGAGTTACTTCTGTAATCCAGAGATTATCAGAGAACACGCATAAACAGAGGAGTAGAGATGGAGATGTATAAACTTTTACCCAACTCTGACACCTGGCTGATGCAGAGTACCTTCCTGTGACAACACAGTTAGGCCTGGGTGGTTTGCTTTTTTCTCAGTGACTCACTGAAGCTTCCTTCAATATTCATGTCTGATTTGTTTCTCACTCTTCCCTCCCCTAGTGTAACAGATCACCATTAGAACAGATATGCTACTATTAAATAAGATTTCCCCACCAAAAGTAGAAAAACACCCCAAGTAAAGTTCAACCTCCTAGAAAGAAGTATCCAAAAGAAGAACAATGAGGACCTAATAAGCCCATCAACTAGGGTTAGCCCTTAGCATCTCGTGACTTTTGTGCTTACATGGCCTCTGTTGTCATTCAGCCTAAGAACAGCTCCCTGGAGACCCACAAGCTGTGGTGCTTAGGCTGCAAAAGAGATCCTAAGCATTTCTTTGTATTGCACATAGCAGAGGAACATATAATTTTCCCTGTATTTGACCTTTTTTTTTTGGTTTTTCTTTTTGATTTTTTAAGACAGGGTTTCTCTGTGTAGCTTTGGGCCTTGCCTGGAACTCACTCTGTAGCCCAGGCTGGCCTCAAACTCTCAGAGATCCACCTGCCTATGCCTCCTGAGTGCTATGTACCACCACCATCCGGCTTTTCTCCATGTTTGAACCACTTGAGAATTAGATGGAGATGTTCCCTTGTCTTCTAAGATGTTGACACACTTCAACATAGCCAAATAATAATATCATAACCAACACATTAACACAAACACAAAAATAACAAATAGCCTCAATAAAAATTTCACAGTTGTCCCAGCAATGCCTTCTGTAGACATTTAGAAGTTGACATAGAATGGAAAACCTGCAGAGCTGGTTCAGCGGATAAAACCCTTGTTTCAAAAGCATGAAGACTTTGACTATGGATACCCATAAGTCTTGTAAAGCCAGACCTAGAAGCACACATCTGTGTTACAGTACTTTCATAGGATCCCGAGACAGGAAAGTCCTCCAAAGCTTGTGGACCAGCCATTCTGAAGGCTGTAACATTAGATAAGAGACTTTGTCACAAATGAGGTAGGAGGTAAAGACCAACACTTGACGTTGTCCATCTCTATATATGTGTTATGGGTGCCTACATTACACACATGAACACATATACACACACTACATACCCACATACATCATACCCACCCACACCTAAAGTGGTGTGAAACCCAGGAAGTTTCACAAATCGTACATCACATTCACTTGCAATTTTCCAGCCTCTTTCATATCCTTTTACTGCGGATAGATTTCTTTTCCTTTGAAAACACCATTGAGTGCCTTGCAGGTTGACTTTCATATTGGGTTTGTCTAGTGATTTACTTATCCTTGGGTTTATATTTTTTTCAGAAATACTGGAGAGCTCATGTTGTACACCATCATCCTATTAAGATATATTTAATTAAAAGACATAGCAGGCCAGTTTGTGCTCTTACTAGTAGAGTTCAATTTGAACTTTTGCCCAGGATAAGGTCCATCAGTTTTCTTACTATGATGAAATGCATAAGTAATCAAGAGACTGAGACTGTGGCTGTCCTGTTCTCCCACAGCCTTCCTCATTGTTTTATTATTTGTTTTTATTCTTACCCTTATCAATTATTACTATTGTGGTTGCAAGTGGTGACTTTTGAGTTTATTATCACATCTGTATTTATGAGCTAGAATTCTTTTGGAGAAAGGCAGTTCTTCCTCTACCCTATAAAATATTACATATTTTTCATATTATATGATATACATAATTATATATATACACATTTATATTTATGGACACATAGATTTAAATAGTTCATTGTACTATGATATACCTCTGTTATTCTTCATTACTGCCCTTGAATCCGAGTCAGTTGACTTTAGATCCATATTAATTTTGTCCTGTTGTGGGCATCTGAGATCTGTGTGATGTGAATCTGTGCTGGACCAACCCTCTCCATGGACTTGTGGACTGTGGCTTCTAAGAAGCAGAGAGATCATAAGCATTAGCATCTTTCTAGCTAATGACTTGTATTGCATTTGTAGGATGAGTCCAACCAAATATTACTCTCTTTTCCGGGGTCTGGGATCCATGTCTTCTTCCAATTTGCTTGTCTTTATCCATCCAATTGACCACACATCTTCTGCCATCTGGTGGTCAGTCCATGAGCTTACAAGAAGAGACTACATTATTTGGGGACCAAGTAGGACATGTGCTGTCACATACTGTCTAGATATTAAATGACTACACTCAGTTATCAGAGTGTTCTTTTTAGGTAGGATTCTTTTGTCTTCCATGTACATTACATCTAAAGATTGGAAAGAAAATGAAAAATGCTTACTGGTCTCTGTGTTGGGGTCCCTAATACTCACTGGTCTCTGTGCTGGGGTCCCTAACAGGTCTACCTAAGCTTGACTTCAGAGTTTTGGAAGGTAGTTACTATTGCAGAGAATTGAGTATTCCATCATAGTAATATAAAAATTAACAAATACATTGTCTTTTCCCTCAAGGTACTTAAGATACATCTTAATGAGGATAACAATATTATTATTAAATTTTAATATTTAGAGGGATTTAAATGAGGATAGAATCTTATGTATTTTCCATGGAGCTACCATTTCTAGTACCTTCCATTTCTTTATCTAGATCCATATTTCTGCACGAGGTCTTTTCCATTCTGCCTGAAGGATTTCTTTTAACGTTTCTTGCAGTGCAGGTCTGTGATAAACACTTTAGGCTTTTTTTACACATGAAAAAATATCTTTGTTTTACTTTCATGTTTGGAACATACTTTTGCTGCGTACAGAATTATAGAGTGACAGATCCTTTTTCTCTCTCTTATAGAGAAGCTGTTTATCATCTTCTTGCATCTTTTGTTTCTGATGTGGAATCTGCCTTCATCTTTACCTTTTTTTCTTTTCTTTTTCTACATATCACCCCATTCCTGGGTGCTCTTAAGCTTTTGTCTTTATTCCTGGCTCCAACAAATTTGGCAACTGTATTTTAGCAGTTAAGTTATTTTTTTCTGTGCTTTGGGTTTGTTGGGTTTCTTTGAATTCTGGGGTTATGATTTTCATCAAGTTAGCTTTTGATCATTCTGTCTCTAAATCATATCACTTTCCTCTGATTCAGTGACTCTAATGCATAAATATCCAGCCAATTGAATTTGTCCTAGAGCTCATGGATAGTCTTACTTTCTAAATTAACTTTCTTTTCATGATTCATTTTGTGTACTTTCACCTCTGTTTCTCCAAGTTTAATAATCTTTTCTTTCCTAATACCTAATATGTACCGCTTCCACCCAGTGGACTCTTTCTCTCAGCTATCACATGCTGTCTACCTATCCCAAAGTCTACTGCCCACGCTTCTTGCCTTCTGAGTCTTCCTCTCAATTCATATACATCTTGAACATGTTGGACAAAGGGAAGACAGTCACACTTGTGATTTTTGTTTTTTTTTCTTTTTTCCCTTTTATTGAAAATAGATAATTTTCTCTATGCAATATATGTTGATTATAGTTTCTCCTCCCCCAACTCCTTCCAGTTCTTCCCTGCCTCCCACCAGGTCCACTGGTCTGATGTCAGTTCTACATTGGTTTCTATTGATCTATCCTACTCTTCATTATGGGATGCATATTCTGGCTCCTGGAAAATTCTGATCAGATAACAGATATTGTCAATTTCATCTTGGGTGGTAGACATTTTTGTGCTTTATTCCGGGGTGCCGTTACAATTGTTGGAAACAGTCTTGAAATCTGGGATCTTGCCTTTTCAATCTTCTAAGTATGACCAGAGCACCATTTAAGGTATGTGATTATTCTCTGTTGCTAAACTATACCTGTCTCTGAATGATGTATTTGGGTCCCAGTGGCTAAAGTTTGTTCTTTCCTCTGGCTGATGATATGACAGTAGGTACTGATCACTGTCCTGTGGAGTCCCTGGGTGTTGTTCATTTGTTCCCTAGACTCAATTTTTTTTCATAAGAATGTGCTAAATACTTCATAGAGATGCTTGTCAAGATGTCCAGCAGTCTGTCTGTTCAGACTTTCCCTTTCTGGTACTCTTATACAGACACTAGCTGCCTTGTTTTACTTAGACCCTGAGCTACATCTTCTCAACTAAAAAATTGAACTCTGCTTGTTTTCTCTGTCTCTGGCCAAGAAGCTGGGGCAGACCAAAAGCATATTTAACTTAATTCCTGCTTTTCGGGAGCCAGTGTCCTTTATGGACCAATTAATCTTAAAATCTTTTCATTAAAACCTCACATGTCCTGTCTCACAGTTGTGTAACCTTTGTTTGTAAGGAGAAGTAAGACACATCTGGAAAGCTGGGGAGCTAGCTCAATCTTTAAAGTATTGTCCTGCAAGCAGGAGGACCTGAGCTTTGTCCCCAAAACCCATGTAAAGAAACAAGACATGAGTGGCACATGCTTGTAATCCCAGCACCATGGAGGCAGAGACAAGTGAATCTTTGCTGCTGCCAAGTCAGAATAGCTTACATAGCAAGTTCCAGGTCAGTGAGAGACCCCATATTAAAAAAAAAAAAAAAAAAAAAAAAAAAAAAAGGTGGATCTGGCCTAGGGTATGACACCATGACACCTAAGGTTGTCCCGAGACCTCCACACTCACATATATGCATGCATACCTGCACACACATGAACACACACACACACACACACACACACACACACACACACACTCACGGAACATTCTTGTTCTGCCTCTATGTGTGGTAATTTTGCTTTTTGGAGAAACATTTGGCTTACGTGTCTTTACTACCATGCATGTAGATGGTATACTCTTCTGTATATTTGTACTGTTTGGGATTTGTCTCTCAGCTTCTTGGGTCTGTGGTGTTTATCACCAAATGTAGGGCAATTTATTTAGGTATTTCAAAGCCTTGACCTCTTTGTTTTCTCCTTGTGAAATTTTCATTACATATTTGCTGAACATTTGGGTGCTAAACATACTGCATCATATAATACATAGGTGCCATTCCCTTTTCAAATAGATTTTTATTTCTTTTCTTCAGTTTGGATTGTTTTTGCTGATCCATTTTCAAGATCTTTGATGCTATTGTTTTTGTTGTTTTATTTGTTCTTCCACATATCCAGTGAGGTTTTATATTCATATAGTCCAGTATTTAGTTTTTAGATTTCCACTTGGTTTCTTTTTTATAGTCTTAATATTTCCTATGATAGTCTATATTTTGTCACTCATTCCTGCCACCATTTCCTTTAAATCTTTCCACATGCTTATAATAGGGTTTTAAGAGTGTTTCTCTGATATTTCCAATACCTGCATCATCCTGGGGAACTACTTTTACTGAATACTCTTCAAATTTACCTTTAAATCATATTGGTTGTTTGCAAGTGTAGTAGTTTTAAAAATTTATTCTAGATATTGTGGGTGTTACCTGGTTTGTAGATTACGTATTTAAAGGATGTTGAATTTTTATTGGAATGGCCATTGATTTATGGTACATTACTTAGATCCTAGAACTTGATGATGGGTACATGAGGAAGCATTTGATAATGTATGGGGATACTTTTAGAAATCCATTGTGCTCCATTGCACAATGGAGCCTATGAGGATAGTTTTCAGTTCACACATCTGGAAAATAATAGGGCTATATAGCAAGTAGAATCCAGAAGTGTAGCTAGACACCTTGCAGTCTACAGAGTAAACACCACTCTACAATCATCAGATTCAGTTTTTAGTCTGAGAAACTTGGGATTTTTTTAGAGAGGATTTATGGGTTATTTCCCCCTTCCTGTCCTATGGCGTGTCCTTTACTTGACAGTGTGGTTCTCAGGGTCTTAACTAAATGTCTAAGGTATTAATTGGAGTCTCTTTCTTCTATGCTGACTGTCTGGGACTCTAAAGTCCCTTCTCACTTTACATCCCCTGAAAATGTCACTGAGAAGTCAATTCCCCGCAGCCACTTTAGGGTTAGTCTCACTGAGCTTTGCCCAGATCACACGCTGCCCAGTGCTTCATCCAGGTCCCCAGGGACATGCTCATGTAGCATCTGGGTGTCCTGCTGTATACATTTGCACTTTCTCCAGTGTCTTTCCTGGAAAATTCTTCTCTTTCCACCCTTTGCCTAATGGACTTCCGGTTAGGATATGTACGTTCAGAAAGCACCTTAGAGAGAAATACTGAGTCACAATAAAGCTGAAATCTCGTGATTTCCTTCTGTTGAATATGAAAGAGCTTCCTACAAACTGGGAAGTTTGTTATACAGTCCTGGCAACAATTGCTGCACATATTTTGTCTAGTTTTATGGCTTATAATAAGAGAGCAAATTCTGTCAGTCATTTAGTCATGATCAAAGATGGGTATCCCAGAACTGGAATTTGAATCCCAACTCTTATCTTAGATTTCCTTATCATTCTCTAAGAATAACTAGAAGTTCTTGTAATTAGAAGTATCAGTTTTATAACAGATGATAAAATTATAGTTATCTTTTTCAGGGAATGCTTGAGATGAATATTTCTTCCAAAGCTGGCTTCTCATTCCACTTTCCAATACTATTTCCAGGCTGGCTAATAACTCCATACAAATTATTTCCTCTCTGCTGAGATATTAATAGCTACCTTCTATCATATCCTCTCTACTGCCAGGCACTGTGCAAAAATTATATATATTGTATTTTACAATCACAGCACATCTATTTTCCCTATTTCATATATAGGGAAAACGGGGCTCCAAGAGATGAAGTCACTTGTCATGTGTTCGGAGTTAGTTAAGTTACAGAGCTGAGACACAGACCTCATTCTGTCTGACTATAAAGCCTAAAATTTTATCAGGCAGGGTAGGCTAATTGCTGCAACACACAGTTCTCAAATCTCAGTGAATGGCCACATAATGACTTTTGGAAGTGTTCTTCTCATGCTCATCACAGTCCAGCAAGGGTTTATGGGGAAACAGCCTCACACAGGATTTTTCTTTCACTGGTTCGGCCAGTGTGGGGACTGTGAGATGCTTTGACATTTCACTTTATCGGAAAGCAATGAAGAGCAAGCATTGAGGATCACATCAGAAGATTTTTAAGGCTGTCCAGTGAATAACATCATCTCTGATAGTTTTATCGTGGGCCGAAGTCAAGTGGACTCTAACTAGCTCAGGGAAGGCTGGGAAATGTAGTCTACCTGTTTATTTAGGAGGAAAAGGGTATGCATTTTGGCAAACAATAGTCTTTATCATTTCATATCAAGCTAATTGCTCTCCTAAGTGACTCCTTTGGAAGTTTTTAAAAGTAAATTTTCCTCTATATGGAGTTTTTCTATTCTAAAGGCCTGGTTTATAGCCATAACCAATCTTCAAACTCAGCAAAAATTAACACAAACCATAGTCTGAGAAGATTTACACTTTTAGCTAGTATATTATGTTGTTGTTCACAGGACCAGTTATAACAACTGTCATCATCATCTCCAATTTTGAACAGTACATTTTCATTGTTAGTATTTGATATTCTGTTTTAAAAGTGCCATCTACTATTTTAATTAAAGCACTGCTTCCCCATCTTTCTCCTGTATCACGCCCCTTAGATCTGGAACCCCACAGAGTGAACACTATTTTCGGACTGTTATTTTGTTTCTACATCTCAGGACGTTGTCTTTAAGTGACACCTGTGAGTTCACAGCCACAAAACCAATGTCAGGGCGTTTGTAACTGCTCAAGAGACAGCATCAGTGCTAAAGGAAGAAAACCGCAATTCTTCAGTGTGAGGAAAGCATTTTCTGAAAGGGCTGGGTTAGGTTCATCTGGGAAACAGTGGTGACACCTGCAAGACCAGGTGCTTTCCTAGAATGGGGCAAACCTGCAAAGCAGATTAGTCTCAGTGTTTTCCTCGGCGCACTGGAGTCTTTTCATTTGAGCAAGTCTCTCCCATCTGTTTGGTCGGAAAGTCTGAACAAATTTACTGACTTCCATTGCAAATACACCTGCCCTAACCCTGGACTTCTATTCCTTTCCTTATCATGACATTTCCATTTTTCCCCTCTTTTTAATATCTCTCTTCCTAATCTGCCCTACAAGTAATGGCAGTTATCTTCTGAGAGTGCGGCTGACATTGTGTCTCTCTCTTGCTTCTCATATCTTCCCTAGGTTCCCTAGTCCCAGTAGCTACTGATTTTTTTTTTTTTTCTGTGAAGCCTGTATCGAGTTTCTGGTTAAATAAATCTCTCTGTTGCTTATGTTTCTGTGGTATTTTGTGCCAGTCATCACTGTGTACTCCATCTTCCCTGTTAGATCACAAAGGCCTGGGTTGTGGGTGTGAATTTTCCTATTTATCTCCTTTAGTGCCCAGAACCACAACATGATCAACTTAGAAATGCTTAGTGGGAAATTTTTAAAGCAAGATGTGCCATCAACTATACCAAGACATTTTACTTGAGACCTGGAGAATGTAAGTTACTGGCCTGCTCCTGGGAACGTTATCTTGTTCCTTCTTGGCTCTATTTTCTGGCCACCATAGGATGAGCAGCCCTGCTGACTTTGCCCACGATACTCTGCCTTACAATAAACCCTCAAGACAATGCACCTGGCTCAAGATGACTGAAACCTGTGTAACCACAAGCTAAAACTCAATCCTTGCTCCTTTCAGATTTTTCTCTCTCAGGTATTTGTCATCCAGACGAAATACAAACAGAACAGAAAAATAAGTTTAAGCTTGATGCAGTGGTACATTCCCATAATTCCAATCATTCAGGAACCTGAGGCAGGAGGGTCAATTGAGCCTAAGGGTTACAAGGGCCCATCTTAGTAAAGAACAGAAGAGAGGGAGAGAGGGAGAGAGAGGGAGGAGAGAAAGAGGAAGAGAAGAAAAAAGTAAAAACATGATCTTAAGGAAAGGAGAAACAATTTATTAAATAGTTAATTTTTTTTTTTTTTTTTTTTTTTTTTTTTTTTTTTTTTCGAGACAGGGTTTCTCTGTGTAGCTTTGCGCCTTTCCTGGAGCTCACTTGGTAGCCCAGGCTGGCCTCGAACTCACAAAGATCCGCCTGCCTCTGCCTCCCGAGTGAGAGCTTTCTTTTTTTTTTTTTTTTTTTTTTTATGGTTTTTCGAGACAGGGTTTCTCTGTGTAGCTTTGCGCCTTTCCTGGAGCTCACTTGGTAGCCCAGGCTGGCCTCGAACTCACAGAGATCCACCTGGCTCTGCCTCCCGAGTGCTTAAATAGTTAATTTTTAACTTGATTAATAATTTTGGATAACCTTTATTTTTTAAAGATAATATTATATGTGTTACTTTGATAGGAAGATGGGCACCATCCCTATAAAACATATTCTAATAACTTGTTTCCAAAAGGCATCTAAAGTGGTCTTTCATGTGCCTGGGATGGTGCCCTGTAGGTATCTTCCTCAGCAACGTTATGGATAAAATTTTGCAAGTGGATCAGCTTGCCTAGGACAGGCACAACTTTTGTCGGAAAGACCAACTGTGGGTGCATCAAGCCGATGGGAAAGAGCTGCCTGTCACATGGATCCTTCAGGGAGAACGTGCGTCTTCATCAAAATTCTAAAGGCATTGAGACTGCCATTCAAAGAGTTAACATCTGTGGAGAATAAAAAATGCAATGGAGAGGGTTCAGGCAAAGCATGGGGAGACTGATAAAATTATCAGTGAATTAAATTCAGACAGATGGCTCTGGAAAGGAATGAAATACACAAACCTTATGTAGAGTATAATGACTCCCACTTTGACAGGGGCTTTGTCAACAGGGCAAGCCCTCACCCACTTTAATCTGCATTTTAAGGCAATTGGAAGTCAGATTCTCCTTTTCTGAAGGTGTTGCTCAATATTTACAGCAACAAAAACAACAATAAGCTTAAAAAGCAACCTGGACAGCCACAGACACTCTTGGGACCAGTGTAGCTGCTCAGCTTGAGAGAAGGCATGTGGCAGGTGCATATCGCTCATGCCACTTCTCACTGGTCTCGGAGTGGCTGCCTGCATCAGTGGGTCCTTGGCAGTTAAAATAGTTCTAGGAAACACATGCCAATCATTAGCTCTGCTTATAACAGCAGGACGGCAAAAGAAGCTTTAGCCATCCAAACAAAGCTAAACAAACAGCAAACCCACAGATCTCACATCACAGAGCAAAAAGACACAAACCAGTGCATTGCTGCTGATTTAAAATTTCAGTTTTTGAAAAATCAAACTCCTAGAAGGCTGATTGGAGATTATTCTACATTTAGGCAAAAGCTATGAGAAAATAACACATAATTTCTCCCTTGGGGTTTCTTCTTTTCCTTGTGGTTCTGTTTTATCTTCTCTAATTTGGCTCCAAAGACCCTGTCTTTCAGGTGACAGGACCAGGCATATTCATGCTTGAATGATGATGGCCAGGCAGCGTCTTAGCAATGGACTTTGCTTTTGTTCCAGACCAGATGTTCTGTTTCTCCCTGGTAACAGTTTGCATTGTCGTACCTTATTATACAGAGCTCTCTGGATCGGATGCCAGAGTAGCCTCCAAATCAGCCAAGAGCAGAGCTGAATCAATGGGACAGCTGGCAGCCTCCGTGGGGAGGGAGAGTTTTTTTACCTTTTTGATTCATGCAGTCTCGGCTAGTTCGGATCCAGGATGCCATGAATGATTTTTCTTAGCGACAGGTGAGAGAGAAAAAAAAGGCTTTGAAAACCTAATTCAATAGAATCTGGAGACTCAGTGTGCTATCGATTAAAAGGAGATGACCAAGAAGAAGTAGACACACAGACTTCTTGCATTTCCCCCACAATCGACTTCTGTGTTCCTGTCTGTTCTGCACTTGCCAGGTTTGCCTCAAGGATAAGCTTGAAATCAAGAGTATTGTGTTTATTGACCTAGGGTTAGAATTTTAATCATGGCGATTGCCTATTATCAACAACAGCAGGATTAAAAACTTCTCCCCTTAAAAAAAAAAGGCTATAAAATTCCTTGACTTATTGTGAACTTTGCTAAAAACTTAAGGTTGCTTTAATGGGCTTGTTTACATCATCTGAGATTTAGAGGTTAAAATGTGTTTATCATGGCCATGGTTCTACACAAGAATCATCTATTTTAACACTTAAGCAAGGGACTAAGTTCATTCAGGTCTTTCCCCAGGTGGTACACACTTCAGCACACTTGTGGGTCCTTAGGAACACTGGTCCTGGTTTCCTACTTCTCATGGATATAGGCCAGTTCCTTAGCCATTTTTACCCAGAGGGTCACTGGGAGATAAACAGGACCATACCTGGGAGATTCACTCATGGTGTGGCTGAGAGACAAAAATGTGACAGTAACAGAAGTCAGAGACCCTGCAGGGCAACGCCCCATCAATCATGGTGGACATATTGGCAACATGATGGATTACAGCCAACATTGACCTTGGTGGGTTAGCCTTTGTCATGTAAGTAACAGAATAAGTCAAAGCAGTGGGTCTACCCACCACCGAACAGGAGAGACATGCTGAGCCAGCAGCAAGAGGAAAATGAACATTAGTGGGAAGTGACATCCATGTTTCTGAGCCACAAGGAATGGTTATCTTTTTGTTTAATCATTGAATAGAATGAGATATTTCAGGAGGGGTTAAGAAAAAAAGGAAACAATGTGGCAATGTGTCCTTGTAACATACCAGTAGGGTTTTTTTTTTCTTAACCTAAGTATACCTTGGGAAACAGTAGATCTTGGGATGTTAGGGATGGTTATAGATATTCTTTCAGGATGGGAACTATTATAATTTAAGTTACTTTACTTTAAGGTTAAGAAAAAAATTAGTCTATCCAGTGAGCAAATATGACGTGAACTGAAGTGTCGATCCCATTGGGAATGCATGGGTTTACAGACATATAACCTAGTATTCAGTTGTTGACATATGGTTTGGTTGGGAATATAAGTAATTAAGTTGGAAACTCGTAGGGATTTTTCTATAACATCTTAATACTTGCTCTCAAGCAAATTCCTAAAGTTTTACCATCTTATATGACCCATTCCAAATCCCCTTTTCTGGAGTTTAATATTATTTGAACAGCCACAGAGAACAAAGAAAAATTGCAGGTAAGATGTTCCAATAATATGTACTTAGCTGTTTGGAAGACTCAGCAGCTATGGAGAATAAAGGAAACAGAGAAAGTATTGTGATCAACTGGCTTTTCATAGGGAACGTAGGTTAGAACAGATCAAAGCAAAAGCTTCCCAGTTACTCTCTAGATATTAAGAAGTTATGCTATGGAGTAGGGAATCTGGTCACGTTTACCAATAAAAATAGTCAGTAGCCCTCATCAAAGCCCTAATCCTGTGGGATCAGAGATGTCCTGTGATCTCTTCTGGAATAAGTACTTATGTGTACAAAAGATCCAGGTGCTGTGTGCATGCCCCTCTCATTCCAGGTCAAAACACTCAAGTCGTTATTCTGACGCACTGAAACACAAGTACCAGTTATGTGGTATTGACATCTGGAGAGCAGACTGCATGCTTGCAACCTGGCCAATCCAAGCAGCTTTGTAGTTTCTTCCCCCAAACATTGAACACTACAAACATCAGTTAAAGAAATGGTTTGAAGGCAAAGAGGGGCAACATTTATCACAGAAAGCTTAAAAAACCCTTTTGAATTTTAAAGAGTATGTGTCTACCAAAAGCATATACAGAGTCAGGAAGAATTCAAGAAAGAAAATACAGAGGCTGGTGAGATGGCTCAGTGGATAATGGTGCTTGCCACGGAAGCCAATGGTGATTCCTGTTCCCACATAAAGGTGGAGGGAGAGAATAACTCCACAAAGGTGTTCTCTGAGCATCACACATTGCTGTGGTACCCCTGCTCCCCTCCAATCACATTTCTCCACACATAATTGTAATTTTAAAAAGATATAGAGAAGCAATATTGCATGCACCTCGCTTTATTAAAGGTTAGGAACCCAGGGAAGTCTCAAAGTCCACCTTTCCCTTTTTGAGACTGATTCCAGGGAGAATGGATGAATTATTTCAGGGATAACCTGAAGATATAAAGCATTTCTCTGACTCTGTAAGACATTTCATGTGTTCTGCTGTTCCTTTGATGGGAACAGATGCCGAGAAGCCCAAGCATGCAGATGGGCTGTCATTGGCTGTGTGGGCTACTGTCTAGAGAGGGTAGATAAAGCCAAGTGCAAGCTGTGATTGTATTCTGGGTGCATTTCTCTTCTTTCTGGATGAAAGCCTGTGATGCTGCTACACTGAAGACAGAATTACTTCTCTAGCTAATCTTTCCCATTCTTCTTGACTGCAGGATTTATAAGACATTGCTCTCTGGGTCTAGGCATCATTTGGGGATCACATCATGATAACTCTATGTGTGTGCACCGTGAGGGCAGAGTTGCAAAGCAATTACTCAGCAATGCTGAGGAAAGAAGCAATTACAGGAATGCATTTTAGCCCCACTTGTCAGAGGGAGTTTCACAGGGGCACAAGGGAAGTATTAACTTGGGCAGCATCCCTTTCAGAGCTTAATTTGGTTTTTTTTTCCTCTCTCACTATTGTGATTCCAGTATTTTAGCTACAACCCCTAGGCCGTAGGAACCTTTAGACAGTCCTTTATATAAAGCAGGGGGTATGGATTCCTGAAGAAGAATAAATAGGGAGCTGCATAATTTATAGGAAAATGGCCTGATGGGCTATTTCTTCACAAAGAACATGAAGGTTACATTGGGAAAAGCCAAATACCTTTTTAATGAATAGTCAGTAATCACCAGCCGCTACAGTAAGTGCCTGGATTTGTTCTTTTATGTGCTATGTGTCCACAAACGAAGCGTCTGATTCTGATGGCAGTCATGCATGCATAAGCCTGTCGCCACTGCCTTTCTCTCCATTCAGAACTGCAGCAGCTCACGCCCAGTGTAGGGAATTAGGAAAAGTGGATAGCAAGTCTTTTTTAATATGTTCAATTTCTGTCCACTTTGAATACTGCCATGGAAGCATGGTGACAATGCATTCCCTTTTTGGATTCCCACCACCGTTTAGGTTTAAAGATAGCAGTATTATATTTTAGAGTGTAAGAAAAGAAGTTTTAACCAAGAGCCATTAAAACAAATTGCCAAAGCGTCTTTAAAAATAATTATCACTGCTTCATTTCATCTGTAGCTTCCAACTTGCTCATCCCTCCTGATTTTGCACATGATCGTCTCATCATTTGGAATGCATCCCTGCTTTTGAGTCCCTACTTCTTGATGTTTCTAATTCTAACAACCCTAACCAAACATCTCAGGAAATGGTTCATGCCTAATATCCTCCAACCAGTTCCTGTTCAGCGACTTATCTAATCCTTAGCTTCTGTGAAGTTAATGGGAACATGCTCTTGGTGAACTTTCTGTGTTTTTAAAAATCATGTCTTTTATTTTTTGACATTATAATGTAATTGCATTATTTTCCTCCTTCCAAATCCTTTTGTATACTATACCCATACTTGCTCTTTTTCAAATTCATGGCCCATGTTGCATACATACATACCTACATATGTATGTGTGTGTGTATGTGTGTGTGTGTGTGTGTGTGTGTATGTGTGTGTGTACTCCTAAATATATAAATACAGCCTGCCCAGTCTGTATAATGTTACGCATATGTATGTTTTCAGGTCTGATTGTTTGGTATTGGATAACCAACTGGTGTGCTCTTCTCTGAGAAAGACTATTTCTCTTGCTCTTAGCATTCCCCAGTTGCCTGTAGTTCCTTATGTAAGACTGAGGACTCATGTGAGCTTTCCTTGTCTGTTTTATCCTGACAAGGAGGTGTCTCTTTGCATTAGATGGATGCCATTAAAGAAAACCACAACCAGTCAAAATGCAGAGTTGTGAAGCTTGGCCCCAACTGACATATCTACATTAGAACTCCCACACCTAAAGCTCACAGATCATTTTAAAAGAGGAATGGAAGAATTGTGAGAGCCAGTGGGTCAGGAAGTTTGCTATGAGATTGTGCCTCCTAGGAATAGTAGAAGCTACACCCATAAAACCTCACCAGCATGACTGCCTAAACAACAGTAGACATGCTAATTTTGTTAGTTCTTAGCAGTGATGATTTCTGAATGTTTAAGAGTATTTTTAAGAATATAAATATGTTTTCAAGTGAAGGCAGTGCTATTTAGTAGTTATTGTCCCAGGATAAACCACGTGATACATTTAATTTAAAGAATGGGTCAAGTACAGATATTTAAAGGTTTTTTTTTTTTTTTTTTTTTTTTTTTTTTTTTTTTTTTTTTTTTTTTTTTTTTAAGGTATCAACTACTCTAGGATGTGGAGCACCTGTCCTGGAGTGTGGTTTACCTACCAGCTAGGGGTGGGATTCCTGCCCACATCTCATCTCCATGCTGAGGTTTTCTCTGGCTTGAATTCTCATAGGTCTTTTACACAACAGCTCTGTTGTGTTTAGAGAACAGTGTTTACTTGAATTCATTCACTGTCTCTGGCCCTTACAATCTTTCTGTCCCCTTTTCCATAAAGATCCCTGAGCCTTTGGAGAGGGATAAAGATTTTTTAAATGGAAAGTTATCTTCTCTCATACAATACATCCCTACCACAGCTTCCCCTCACTCACCTCCTCCTAGCTGCCTCCATCTCCCTTCTCCTCCAGATCCACTGCCCCTCCTTTTCCCTTCAAAAAGGAGCAGGCCTCCAAGAGACAACTAAACAGAACAAAATAATATGCAATACAACAAGGCAAAAACCCTCATCGAAACTGGAGGAGGCAACCCAATAAGAGGAAAAGGGTCCCGAGAGCAGGCAAGTGTCAGAGATACATCGGCTACCACCGTTAGGAGTTCCACAAAAACACCAAGTTAACAGCCATAACCTATATGTAGAGGACCTAGTGCAGACCTCTGCAGGTCCGGTGCTTGCTGCTTCAGTGTCTGTGAGCCAAGATGAGCCTTGCTTAGTTCATTCAGTGGGCCACGAGATTCTTATAATTTTAAATACTGGCCACTGAAAGAAGAATGGCAATATAAGCCTAAGCTCCCTTATAACTGATTTGAGGAGGAAGAAATGCCAAGGTGCTGTGCAGCCTGAGATAGCTTGGAGCTGAAGATATGTATCTAGGGCCCAGGGTTTGTAGGGAAGCAAAGGGCAAACATACGCGTGGGGAGTTCATTATTCAATTATGTTGATTTAGTGATTACCTTGGTAATGGTGTTACATGTCACATGATATCCTTCAAGTTCTAGGTTTCTGTGTGTTTTTTCTTTGGGTGCACTACAGTATTCAGGGGCCAGACATACTTACTGTATGGCTATGTAGAAAATGCCAGAGGTCATTCCTACAGATAGCAGGAGCTTGCCTTTGCCACAGATGACCTTCTTCATGAAACAGTCTCTATCTCCTAGGAGCTCTCTGTATACGGTACTCAACTGATATTGTCGAATACATGGCATGGGCATTCCTAGTCTTGATTTTTATGTAAGCACAGGGGTTTTGTAGTTTACAGCTGAGCAGGATCTCTCACGGTGCCACAACAGAGAGGCAGAGATTTCTGCTTTATTCACTATTTTGCTGCTGCTTGGCCGAGGAGGGAGTGATGTCATATGAAGGGAACCGAGAGACTCGTGTAGAATGTAAGCACTGCACAGAAATGAAGTGCTTGAAGCTTTGCATTAGGTAAGCACAATTTCAATGAGTCGAGATCAGCAGATTTGTGCGGTGTTCTGGTAAGCCACTTCCCTCCTGCAGCCCACTCATTAATTTTCGGAAGTCTGACAGGATGGCTAAAAGGATGATCAATTTCCAGTGTCACTCTGGCTTGTTCTTAGCCTTCTGGTAAAGGAGTTCCTGACAAGCAGCCCTGTTACTGCCCTCAAAATGTCTCCTGTTATTAAATATTGGGAATAAGCTGAAATAATGAAACTAAGATTTTCATGTCACAGGAACTGTTGATTTAGAAGATGATGAGATTAGGGTATATTAGCGACATGTAGGTAAGCTTGGGCACTCAAAGCAGCAAGACTTTGGCTAATAGGTTTTCTTGAAACATGGGGGACGTCCTTGCTCTTGTTGCAAGTGATTGTATGACGTTGTTACCACCTGGGAAAAACTCTGATTCTCCCTTCCTCCTTCTCGTCATCTGGTGTTATTCTAACATGACAGTTTATTTTTTGAGATTATAATTACATCACTTTCTTTTCCCCTTTCCTCCCTCTGACCCTGCCCCATACCCCCTTACACTTTTTCAAATTCATTGCCTTATTTTTCTTTAATTGTTGTTACATGAATCTCTCTCTCTCTCTCTCTCTCTCTCTCTCTCTCTCTCTCTCTCTCTCTGTATACAAATACAACTTGCTTGGTTAATATAATGTTTCTTGTATCTATATAGGTAGATAACTCCTTTTCCTTCTGTGGTGGTCCTTGAGTTGTACCTAAAAAGACAGTGGCACTGTCTTTTTCTTGTTGTTTATTTCTCCCTATACTTTTATCCACTCAACATTTTCCCTTTTTTTTCCCGCTAGATGTTCCCCCTTCTTCCAATAGCACTTTCTACCTCCATATCATTCAGCCAAATTATAGGCAATGTTTAGCTACTTGGCATTTACTGATGTTGATTTTCAGTCATTTTATCTTACTATTTGGCCAACTGTTTTTATTTCTAGTGCTCTTGATAAGTGAAGGAGGAGAAAGCTATCATGAAACCCAGTTGTAGAACTTACGTTATAAAATCTGGGAAAGTTCCCATAGAGATATATCTTTTGGATCGGAATCACACAACATGGCCTTGTGTACCAGGAAATGACAGTAGAGGTGAACACCTGCTGGTGGAAGTTTAGTTGGTTCAAGTACACAGTAGAGGTGAACTCCTGCTGGTGGAGGGTTAGTTGGTTCAAGTACATGACAGAAGCAACTGAGGACTGGAAGAATAGGAGACTATGTAGCTATTCACCTCCCCTACTGCGACCCCTCAGGAACGTGAAGACATGTGCAATCCTTGATTTGATATTAATAAAAAAATGTTGTCCTGATAGGGGTTGTGTGGGGTAGAGGAAAGAAGAAAGACACTAACTGACGAGAGACAAAGGAAAGGAGAGAAAAAGAAAAGCCACCTGCAGTCTTGGGTACTATTGCAGCTTGTTTTGTGACTTCTGCCATAAACACTATAAAATACTGGAGACAGAATGCCGTACTTCTGTCACACCTGGAAAGCTTAATGTTACCATCGTGGTCTGAGAAGTTTGAACACAGCCACTTTTCTAGACGAGTGTTTACCCACTCAATTAAAACTTGATAACTCATCAGAATGCAAAGCTCTGAACTAAGACTGGAAACAACAACCTGACAAATTAAATAGCATCACCAGGTGCTGCGATACAAAGTACTATTAATTTGTAAAGCTAATTAGGTCTCAATCTATCTATACCCAGTTCCCAGCTATATTCTACTTGCCCTTTGTGTTGTTTGTTGTTTTGTGATAAAATACCTCACTGTAGAGCCAACATTGGCCCCTAACTCACAGCAATCATCCTGCCTTCCTAAGTGATGGACTCTTTTCTCCCCAACCCCTTTAAGAAAATATCAAAGACCAAAAGATGTCTTTTTCTTTTTTTGTGATGATTCTTAACAAGTCATACAAAGTCCTCAACAAAACACGTTGTTTAAAATTGCAGTATTTGGAAGGATTAAGGGTAATAGGCCAACTCTATGGGATTATCTGAGTCTATTAGAAGCAAAATAATTTGTAAAAGGCATTTAAAATCACAGCCTACAGTTTAATGCATTAATAGCTTGTCTCACAATTTGTTTTCCTAATTTTGTTTTCTGAAATGTTTTTGCTTTCTGCATGAGTTGTTTTTACTTCTTTAACCAGCTAAGAATCATTCCCTTTGTCTTAATGGAGCTGTCAGGCTGTTTACAATCATCTTGGCTTTCATCTCTGCCAGGAATAGATGCACAGAAAGAAGGGTAGAAGACCCTTTCGATGGAGCACTCCCCCTGTGGATGCGGGGTGACTGACTTAGTCAAGTGGAAATGCATGTCAGAATCTGTGACGGGGGCTTGGGAACACACAGTCATCCGGCCTCAAACCCTGACTGATGTTGGTGTTAAAGGGCATGTACACATCTACTCAGATCTATTTCTTAGATACTCGTCTTCAAGGAGGGCCTCAGATCTCAGATGTTGTGTCTTTCATACTTTAAGTTGGAATAGCCTCAAAGAGCTCACTAGTCATTTCGTTTTTATTCATAATGAAGTTTCCTCAAGCTGTTGTTTGGTACCTTGGGAATGCGCTGCTTGCTGAGCTTTCTTGGGAGTCCCAAGTGTTCTCTGTTCCTCAAATTCACTGTCCCTATGAGAAGCTTGGGTCACAGCATAGTCTTTAACACCAAGGCTCATCAAATGTAATATAAACATTGTGATTAATTCACAGGTAGAGTATTTTTCAAATTCATTTATTTTTATGTGTGTGGATGTCTTGCCTTCATGTATGTCTGTGAGCCACCTACATGTTGTAGTTGGAGTTTTCTTTAGTCCCACCCGGGCCCGCAGCTGCTCAGATCCAAGTAAACACACAGAGACTTATATTACTTATAAACTGATTGGCCACAGCAGGCTCCTTGCTATCCAGTTCTTATATTTTAAATTAACCCATTTCTATTAATCTGTAAGTTGTCATGTGGCTTGTGGCTCACCATACTTTATATCTTACTTCTCTTGGTGGCAGTGGCTGGCAGCATCGCCTGACTCAGGCTTCTTGTTCCCAGAATTCTCCTCTCTCCTTATCCCGCCTATACTATACTTCTTGCCTGGCTACTGGCCAATCAGCATTTTATTTATCAACCAATGAGAGTAACACCTTCACACCATAAAGATATTCCTAGCAATATGTAGTGCCCATGGAGGCCAAAAAAGGACATCAGTTCCTCTGGGACTAGAGTCATAGTTATGAGCCTTCATGTTGGTGCTGGGAATCAAATCCAGGTCCTCTGAACAGCAACTTGTGTTTTTAACCACTGAACCATCTCTACAGGCCACAGTAGGAGTGTTGAGATTGAAGCAGGATTCCTAAATTCTCAAGGTGAGGGTGCCTGCTCTGGATAGCCATTGACTTGCCACTGTGGCATGGTGGATACCAAGCTCTGCCTCTTACTGTGTTGGGGATGTGCATGGAGTCTGCAATTTTCCAGGCTCGAGACTGCTGCTGGCTGTGAGCGGATAGCTCTCAGACTCGTGACTTCACTCACTTCCCTTTCTGGAGCTCTGTCTGTCATGCCTGCCCGCCCCGCGGGCCTTCCTTTGTGTCTTTTACTAGTTTCCCATTCATGGGTATAATCAGCATCACAGAAGTACCAGCTGTGCTTCCCCCTTTGCCCTCTGTATCAGGCTACAGCTGTTACTTCACACATGTCTTCTCTGTCTGGCTTTACGAAGCCTCAGTGCCATGCTCAGGATATTACTGCACATATCAGAATAAGACAGTCTGGGAGAACTCAGTCACCTAGTGAAGATGTTGTCATTATTAGGGAACTTTCAACCAGGCTTTGCTTCGTGGCTTCCTGTTTTTCCTGACTGACCACCACCCTCCTGCTCTGTGTGTCACTTATCCTCACATCCTCAACTGAGAACAGTGATAAATGTGAGACATGATTTTTACCTTGAGCAACTCTAGGCCACGAAAGTTGAAGGCCTAGGGCAATATCAATGGGATGAATAGGGAAAAAGAATGACCATAATTAAAGTGCTACCAATACACCTCTGTGGGATGGTGATAAAGGAACAATGGGCTCGGGAGAAACATTTGTAAGCCTCCTTCAAGGTTTTGCACAAGAGGAAAAATAATCTATTTTATTTCAGATATTGGCTTATTGCTTCTGACACTGGATGTTCTTGTGGTGTAATTACTCTCTCCTCCTTGAATGCTTCTCCCATTTTTCCCCTTACCAGCCATAGAAAACTGCTTTCCTTAACAACACTGAATTCAACACAGCTATGTTACTTTGACAGCAAGGAAGTCATGCAACCCAAGTTTGTGTGTGACGTGTGCATTATTTATCCCTGCATGCATCTTTCTGTGAACAGTGCATTTAAACACGATACACATAACTCCATAACAATGGCTTTGTCATGCCTTTGCACAGGTAGGTAATGTCTTATGTAAAGAAAGTCTCTAATTATTTTCGGGACCTTAGCAGCCTTCTACAATTCCTTTCATCATCTCTGCATGTTTAGAGTCAGTGGCATATTAAACACTTTCTGACAATTTGCATTCTTTGACCTGCTAACCTACTTCCAATCTGTGGCACCTTGGAAACCTTTTTTTTAAAATCTTTCTTTCTCTCAGAGTAGAAAACTTTATAATTAAGTGGAGTGATTATAACAGTCTCATTAAAAAATTATTTCTCAAGCCTTGTGTCCCACCCCCCACGACCCTCACCATGGCCTCACTATGTAGGCCTGACTGGCCTGGAGTGCCCTGTATAGACCAGAATGACCTCAAACTCATAGAGATTGGCCTGTCTCTGCCTTCTGAGTACTGGGATCAAAAGTGTGTGCCATAATGTCTGGCATCCCTTGCATCCTATTTTTATACAATGAGTTACAAAGCATTTAAGTGTATATGGCCTTGGGATTTATGTTTGGACCACACTGTTTTCAATAACTGTGTCATAATTCATAACACAGATTGCAGACTTCTGTGCAGTTCCAGTTTGTATAGTTTTATCCTTGTCTCCTGGCATCTGCTTATTTCTCAGTTGCTTTTATCTATTTTCTTAGCTGTGTGAGAGTTCAATGCTTACTCTTTAGAGGACAATGAAGGTGGTGATATGTTGTGTCCTCCAATATATTGTGCACCCTAATAAAGCTTATCTGAATGAGGATCAGAGGAAAACACCAGCCACTATATTAAACCTAGAAGTCAGGCAATGGTAGCACATGCCTTTAATCCTAGCAATGGGGAAACAGAGATCCATCCGGATCTCTGTGAGTTCAAGGCCACACTGGGGAACAGAGCCAGACATGGTGACACACGCCTTTAATCCCAAAACTAACCATAGAGGTCTGGAGGTCTGTACAGACAAACAGTAAGTGAAGTGGCTGGGTGGAGAAAGAAAATGAGATGCAGAACAGAAAGGCATATAGACATGGGTATATAGGAAGTAGCTCTCTTTGGCTGAGGATTTCCAAGTGGTAAGAATGTGGCTGGCTTTTTACCTATTATATCTATTGTATTTTTCTTATGAGTTTTTTTACCCCAATATCTGGCTCTGTTTTTTTTAATAAGACCATTTAGTAATTCGTCTTACAAATGAAAGACAGGTAGGTGAGAATTCAGGGGAGTCTTTCTGGATCTTTGCATTTTCTACTCATGCAGTATACTTCCTGTCAGTTCAGCCTTCTGATTTACATGGAACGTTAGAGACAGAAACCAGCCCCGTCCCTTCAGGATGGAAGTGTACTGACATGGGTGCACTTCATGCTTGGAGATGAATGCTCATCTCTGGTTGTGAAGAGTTTTTAAGTTTTCTTGGCAGTAAGACATTTTAGTTTTTACATAGAAACAACACCATCATTCTGAGAGTGTGTGTGTGTGTGTGTGTGTGTGTGTGTGTGTGTGTGTGTGTGTGTGTGTTATGTCTGTCTGTCTGTCTGTGCAGCTGAAGTGAGTTCAGCAGGCATCCAAAGCCACGACTATCCCTTGCTTTGTTTTGTGGAAGTTTTAGAGATTACTGCTATGGAAAGCATGCTTGATATCATCTTCACAAGCATGGAGCAACTCTCTGTTTAGTCACAGCATGTATCTTCAAATAAAAATGGAACCTTTCCCACAGAGAATAGAGAGAGTATTTCTTCAGATATAAAACATCCGTTAGGTTACACTGTGTCGATGTAACAGTCTTATTAAATAAGAAACACAGAGCTAAATGCAGAGTTAAAAGCCCAAGAGGTCAGAGCAGTAACTAAGAGCTGAGACTAAAGACCCTTTCTTACCCTTCGCTGCTGCTGCCAACCTTCCCCTCAGAAAGAGTCCTTCTTCCTGTGTGTCTGTCTTTTTATTGACTTTCTGTTCTGCCTTCTTATTGGTTGTAAACCCAACCACATGACCTCCTCATCACTGCCTGTCTATACAGACCTCTATGGTTGGTTTTGAGATTAAAGGCGTGTGTCTCCATGCTAGCTGTATCCTTGAACACACAGAGATCTGCCTGTCATGTGATTGGGATTAAAGGTGTGTGTCACCACTGCCTGGCTTCTGCTATGGCTTGCTATTAGCTCTGACCCCCAGGTAACTTTATTTATTAACATACAAATAAAAATCACATTTTAGCACAAATAAAATATCACCATAACACTGTAACAGAATTCCCATATATGAGATAGCATTCTCATTGTGCATATTAACACCCAAAGCTCCCCCTTTGAATAGTATCTCTTAATTGTACAAAACAGCAGGCTTTCCTCTGTTTCTCAGGCTTATCCTCTCTCCTCCTTTTTCTTTCATGCCTTGAAAACCTCTACATAGCAGAGAGAATGTGTGATGCTGTCTGTCAGAAACTGCTTATTTCACTTAATGTTTCAGCTCCAGTTCTACTATTTATTTTCTACAAATACATTATTTTATTCTTAATGGCCAAATAATACTCCATTGAGTATTTATATGTCTTTAACCATTTGTCTGTTGACAGGCACTACAATGAGTCTATGACTCTGCTTTTACAAATGGTGCCACAGTAAACGGGCATGTGCAGGTGCAGCTAGTGTGTGTTGACTTTGGTCCTTCAGGTGTACACCTAAGTCTGGTATATCTTGGGTTATGTGATAAATGTGCTTTTAGTTTCTGAGAAACCATCTTGGTGGTTTCCACAGTGGCTGCATCCAGCTTCCATCCCACCTGCAGGTATACAATTCTTTTCTCTGGCGCATTCTTGCCAGTATTTGGTATTTCTTGTTTTCTTGGTAGTGACCATTCCAGTTGGAATGAGATAGAATTTTGATTATTTGTTTTACATGTGGGCTAAAGATGTTGAAAATCTTTTCATATGTTTTTTGGTGTTTGCTATTTCTTCGGGCAAGTGTGTTTCAATGTATGAATGGGGTATAGTAAGAATATAGCAGAAGCTAAGTAAATATGTTAATAGAGAAAATACTATTAAAATCAATTTTATTAAATTTATTTAATTAAATGATGTATACACTAGTATTGTATATTAAAAATTTTGTAATCTCGAGATGATAGACAAATGTGTTTCACAAAACTTACTGAAAAATGAAATAAATAAAGTGTAAACATTTTCCCTAACTCAACCAGATTGACAATAAATTATAAAAAAATAGTGAGAAGGGCATTTTTTTCCGTTGTTCTGTTGTAACTATGGTTGATATGAGACAAACATCAATCCCCAAATAGAACTCAGCTATTAGTCTTATTTTCTTCCACAAGATGCCTGTCAGTTACATTATGACCCACATCTCATACTTCACTTCTGTCATAGGCAGCTATAAAATCTTTCATTGGGAGAGGTCACCACATAAATGTGAAATATTGTCATATGTGGTAGATATTGGGAAGGACATGCCAGCCCAGTAGCAAAAATCTCTAACCCAAAATATTGAGACTTTCCAATTTTTCTGAACATTTTCAAGGAAAGCATTGGTGAGAAAAAAAATCAGCAACAAATCTGTTTTTGAAATATGGGGTCATGACGTCCCCTGTGAGGGCTAGAAGGAACACCTAGTCCTTTCTTATCAGGCTCTATATACTGTGAGCAGCAGCTAGACAGAGGACTTCCATGAGGGAACCGCCCTAAAGGACTAACCCCAAACTCACTCTGCTTATAGAATGCATTGAGTCCCAAATTTGAGCTGAGATTGTTAAAGGCCACATATGATGATGGAATCAAGTTCCCCTTCTGGAAAAGATACTGACATCTTAATCTCTAGAACCTGTGATATATTGTTTTACATGGCAAGTGGGATTATACAGATATAAACTTAAGATCCCAGGATGAAAGGATTACCCTGGGTTATCTGAGCTGGTATACTGTTATCATATGGGTTCTTGTGAGAGGGATGCATGAAGGTCAGAGGAGTCTAAGTGCTGTGAAGGGACCAAGGAACAAGGAATTCAGGAAGCCTCCAGAAGCTGAGAATGTAAAATTCTCCCCTAGGGTCTATGATAATAATAATAATAATAATAATAATAATAATAATAATAATACAGCAATATGTGCCAATATGTCCACAGATGCTTTAAGGGTGTGTGTGTGTGTGTGTGTGTGTGTGTGTGTGTGTGATTTTGGGGTCTTGTGAATGCTAAGCAAGCATTCTATTTCTGAGTTATACTCATAGCCCCTGCTACAGACCTCTAAGTGTAAGGTAATAAATTCATATTATCCCAAGCACTGGTTGTGGTATTTGTTACAGTACTAATAGGAAACTTAAATTCCAGGTTCCAGATTCCAGTGTTCCATTTGATGGTACCCTTTATGCTGCTTTTATATAGTGCTGCTTAGTGATTTCCATAAGCTCAGCAGGCAGAATAATAAAGGCAGCTGCAGAGAGAAAGGTTGCATGTGACTTTTAATGAACTCAAGGGATGTTTCTGTATTGGTTCATTTATTCTAACAGATTTTTTTATTAGAAGGGATTTTAGTCTAGCTTAGCACACAAAACATTAACAATTTCTAATATATGGAGTCTTTTCAAACTTTATTATCTTCCTGCTAACCTGATTTCTGCAAGATAAGCATTTTCTATTATAAATGAATTAGGTATTCATTATAGAAAATTGGAAAAAGACATTGGAAGGAAAGGAAAAAGCTTTCAGTTTTGCATTTTCAGAGAAAATCACTCAATGGTCTGATGCATCTCCTTCTGAGTTTTCTGTACAGTTCTAAAACTTCCTGCACTAATTTATACATACACAGCACTGTGTATCTTGCTACTTTCACATAATATTATTTACATATTTAGTTTACAATTGAGGATTTATTGTAACTGTGCTTTTTTTACTATGCTATAATTTTGAGGGCTGTGCGAGCAAGGGTTTCTGCATGCAAATGTAAGAAATAAATGCTGGTTAGTGTAAGCACAAAGGTATTGACATGAAAGGGAATTTAGGAACTGACAGAAACCTTGGGAAATCAGAGATGACATGGTATAATCAGGATCAGAGTGAGAGTAGGATTCTCACTATTGGGCTTTCATTTTACATTGCCCCATCCTTTAATGTTGCCTGCAGGACACAAACAGGTTCAATAGGCTTTGTGTTGCTCTTTGTGGTGGGGGTAACAACTTGCCTCTTATCTAGGGGAAAATATTTTGACATCTGTACTCATAAAATTCCATGAGTTGTTTGTAGTCTGACTTTATGGGATTATAAATTAACTCATTCTGAAAACACAGCCCCTCCCTGCCCCACCCCAAATATTGATTTGAAGATCACAGTATCATGATGTCATGTCTTGCTCAAAAATTTCCTGGTCTAAGTTTGGAGAAAGAGAATCCATGCGATTCTTAGGCAAGGTAGTTAAGTGTTACGGTTTGGATCTTAAATATTCCTCCAAGGCCAAGTACTAAAGGCTTGTTCCACAGCTGGTGGCTCTGTTAGAGAGTGGTGGGGACTTTGGGAGGTGGACGGAGTCGGAGAAAGTAGTTCATTGAGGACATGTCCTTGAGGGGTATACTGGAGCCTGGCCCTTTTCCCCATCTTCCTTTGCTCCTTGCCATCCCCAGGTGAGCACTTTCCTGCACTAGGATGCATGGACTCACCATAGGCCCATAGGCAACAGGGTCATGTGACCACAGACAATCTCCTCTGAGACTACAAACCAAAATGGATCTTTCTTCCTCTTCATACCTGTTACGTCACTGTTTTGTCACAGTAACTCTGAGTTCACTACCTTTGCAAGACACTTTACATCAGATCAATGTAAACTCTTTCTGGTCCTTTCTGATTGAGAGATATGTAGGAACAAAAGTAATGCGTTTTTTACATTAAAAGGTATATAATAGATGCCAATCAAGTTTCCTCAAGAACAGCTAAAAGAGTACCTTTGAGGAGAGCAACATCCACCCACTAACATAAATTCCTTGAGTCTCACATGTCTTCTGCAAAGAATGCCCTAAACAGTTAAATGGAATTGCACATTCATTTGTCCCACAAGAGCTCATGTCAAGCAGGTCCTGGTCTAGACCCTGCCAATACACCAGCGAAGAAAATCTAAGCTCCCAACTTCACTTGGCTTGTATTTTAAGGAGCTGTCCTTGGTGCCTTTTCAGGTATTGTGGAAGACTTGGCTGCTTGTGACTCACCATTAGAGAGGGAACCTCCAGGTGACACACTTGCTGTGACAGCACACACTCCACTTACTTGTCCTCAGCATGGTGGTTTCTTAAGTGACGTTGTGCATATTTGTGGCTGCGTGTTTTTTCTTTTTTATTGCAAATAAGATTGGGCAGAGATACTGAATTTAGTGGACAAGGAGCAGGGATGCCATATTCATGACAGGCACATGCAAGAGAGGATCGTTCTCTCTACTCCTGTACAAACCACAAGTGAGAACTTAAATATTCTCACAGCCCAATACTTAATTCCATTCTTTTTCACAAGAATGAAAGTTATTTTTGCAGTTTGAGTATTCTTTGAGTCTCCTAGAAGAAGAAACTTCCATGTAATTTAGGAGTTGATTTTACTCAGTTTCATTTTTGAGAAAGTGTTGATCTTCAGGTAGAACATGATACACTTATATCAGTCTGTAATGGCCGTAATATTTGTAGTGATTCTGTGAATGAGCCGAATATCTGACTGATTCATTCTTTCTGTACTTATGACCATGTATTCTCTCTTAATGTTATTCTGAATTAATTTCTTGTTCATTATTACCAGGCAGTTCTGCTATGTTTTAAATTTGTGTAGCCTGGAGTGGTCACACATATCTATGATTCCAGCACTCATGAGGCAGAGGCAGGAGAATTTCAATGCAAGTCAAAGTTCCAGAGTGAGACCTTATCTTAGAAAATGAAGCAAAATAACAACAGCAAAAAACACTTATAGATGTTTATATCAACTATGGTTTTATTTATAGGAAATAAAAACTAAGTTTTAGCAAGTGTCTAAGAAAGTCTTGGGTCTGGTTGACATGAGACTGAACAGCCAACAAATCAAAAGGCAGCAGAGGGAGTCTGTCAGCTGTTGATGGTGATAGTATACCTACAGAGATGGAGAAATAACCTGCAAATATTTGGGTGCTTCAAGGATTACTATAAAATGCTTTTGATTCAGAATTTATCAATATTTATCAAGATGCTTTCCAACAGGTGAACAGCAGTGATGTTCTGGGCCGTCAAGATTTGTCATCCTTAGCAAGTGACCTGAAGTCCTCAGTGACACAGATCTCTTTTGATGACTGAGGAAACATTCAATGCAGGCACTTGTGTCATCCTAAGTCTTCCTCAAGAATCCACTGATTCTCCACTAATCAGGGATCCCTTCTTCCCAGCGTCCTGTGTCTCACAGTAAGCCTTCTGCACATAGTGCGGGACTGAAGCAGAAACCAAGGAGTATTTGGTAGATTGCTCCTTTATTTTGGTGTATTTATCCCCATGGTCCTTCATCTTTTGCAAAAGAGCCCACTTGAATAAATCTCTCCAGTTTTCACCTGAGCCTTTTTTTTGGTAGTTATTTTGCATCTTGAGAGCCCATGTATCATCTGTCTGCGGCGATCTCCTCGGCCAGCGAGAAAGAACGACCACCACTCAAGGATTCTTCTCAAATCACACTTTATTGGAGAGCCTTTTGATTAAGGGAGAGCTGGAAGCGAGGGGCCCCGAGCACTAAAAAGCAGCTGCTTATATAGGGATAAGGGGCATGGATCGCTCCTGGACTGGCTGATATTAGCTTGCCACCACCAGGTGCCACGGGATTGGCTAGGGACCAATATATAGCTTGCGCATGAGCAAAGCAGAGGCGCATATTTCATCGCCTCTTTGACTTGTCAGCTTAATTTGCTACAAGAATAGAGTCCCATAGGTTGGGTTGCTTGAACCATAGGGATATGTTTCTCACTGCTCCATAGGCCCAGGAATCTAAGATGAAGAGGATGTCTGACTCAATTCCTGGGCAAAAGCTTTCCTCCTAGTTTGCATATGATTGTATCTTCTGTGTTCCTGTGGTGGGAGGAAGAGAAGAAGCTCTTTGGTAGCGCTTCATATTGGGGTTCTAATTTCATCATGAGGACCCCAATGAACTTTCTGAAACTAATCAAAGCCCCAACCAACTCTAAATATCATCACATTGGAGATTAAAGTTTTAAGATATAAAATTTAGAGGGGAACATTCTACTAATCATAGCAAGTATCTTCAATAAGCAGTAATTCTGAGTTCAGCTATGTTTTTCCTGTTTAATGCCCTGCATTTCACAAGACACTTAGTAAAAAGATATTAAGTTGAAATAATGTTGTGATGCATGAATTGATATGATAATCATCACCAATTATTAAATTTTAACATTACCTGAGTCTGTGTGCTATCTCCTCAGTATTCAAGGCTCCAGGTCTATGTTGCTAATTGGCTGAGCCTGGGTCATAAGTGTGTGTTTGGTCATCACCCTTCGCTCTTTTCCTTCTCTTTCAAATACCTCTCAGATGGAACCCAACAACCCCAGGTGCTAGGCAGACTGGGCTGCCACTGGCTCATATCCCCTGCCTGTGGAAGGGGAGGCCCTGATTTCTTTGCCTCCTGAGACTGTGCTTAAATCAAAAGGATGCTTAGGTGTTGAGTAGCCAAGGAAGGCCCAACAGTTTACAGTAAAAATGTTAAGACATTTGTCTTCATTGTGTAAATGATTTTAAATGATACTCTGATAATGAGGTTTTCATTTAGTTTTTAGAATAGATTGTCAGAAGTAAAGCTTTGAGGTCAAAGGTCTTCAAAAGAACTTTAGGTTATGTGGCATATACTGCGAATTTTCTGGAGTTTTGTGCTGCATTATTCCATTCCATCAATGTCTGACTGTTCCCATTTGACTGTGTCCCCACTGGCACTGACCCGACTGAAGACACTTGCTATGAACAGTTCATTTCTTTCTTTCTTTTTTTTTTTTTTTGTAAAAACACCAACTTTTATTTTTAGCTTTCAGAGAAACTTAACCACTCCCCCAACTGTTTTCTCAATTGTTTCCTTCTCAAGCTTCCTAAGGATTCATGTGAACAGCAGGAAGGACACAGAATCACTTTCATGGCAGACCCAACCTGAACAGTCTACAGAATCATTGGCTCTCTACAGTGTCCAAACCATCAAAAGATTTAGAAACTGTCTCATGTGAGTAGAGATTAAGGAGAGAAGTCGTGTGAATGCAGAGTGTACCTGGAAAGGCTATTACTGGTAAAACTGGTGATATTTGCTGAACTTCTAGATTAGTTTGTAGCGTTCTATCAACATTCACTTTCTGGGTTTTTTTTTTTAATTTATTTTTCTGTTGTTACATCCGATATTAAACCTGGAGGCACCTGGGTGAAGAGCATGTGCTCTTATTGTTACTTTTTGTAAATGTAAACATTTTCCAAAATTTGATTAAAAGGCAGTCTTGCTGGTGATGCAGCTAAGTCCTGGAACACTCTCCTAGTACGTGTGTGGCCTTGGGCTCCATCCTCTGCACCACACACAAAGCAACAAAAAGCACGGTTTGTGGTGCTTTCGACTTAGTTCATTTTCCTGGCAAATAGCTCAAAACAAAACCAATAAACCAACCAACTAACCAAACACAAAACATAGTAAACATCAGTACTTGAAAGGCAGGTCTTATCCCTCTTCTTTCTTGTCTGTCTTATGGTGTCAATGAAGAAAGGTGATCTGATGGAATGTATGCAATTCTTAGTTGACATCTGAAATTTAACTAGAACCTTTTCCACATGCTCACACACATTTATGTGTGTGTGTGGGGGGGAGGGGGGTCAGAGGATATGCTGGGGAGGTGGGACTCTTCATGTTTTCAGCCCATGTACTCTGATGAGCTCTGGCATCATTTGGCTCACTGTACCTAATACTAATCCCAATTATTTCTGGTGCTCCAACACGCTGAAAAACTTGATTTTTTTCTTTCAAAGGACTAAGAGTCCAGGTGAAGAAATAAAATCTAACCATAAGAAAAAACAAAAAGTAAAAAAACACCCACCAGGGATAATGAGTGAAATCTATACAGTAAACGTGGAATAAAGGCTGGGTGGCTAAATCCTTAGTGTGGCAAATTCACCAATGATTTCAGGAGTGAGGTTAATTTGGGATGGTTTGAAGAGAACACATTCCTGTAGTTCATCGAAGTGAAATTCCCCAGGCCACACAAACATATGAATAACATGGCAGATGGTGTTAATGTCAATACAGATTTAACAGTACCTGATCTTTCAGAGTTCGGGGCTGTTTGCCATCCACACATCCTAGATGGCAGGCCTGAGACTAGACACAATCATCCTTGGCTTCTGACTCTTGCTGCTTTCTGTTCTCCATGAAGGCAATGAGCTGGCTGCTCCCTGCTGGCACTTATGCTCACACAAATGCCCGTCTTTCCTGTTGCTACTCTCCTTTGTTTCTTCAGTACAGAAGATTGGATCCAGGGCATCTCACACACACTAAGATGCTGGGTGGTTGGTACTTGGTTATGTCTCCAGTCATAACATTTCTTTTATTTAACAAATTTTAATTGATCACTTACTATGCATGAAGACTAATGTGATGAGTCCGGAATACATTAGCATACAGAACAAAGAGTCCTCCACTTGTGAAGCTTTTATTCTGGTTGAGGAAGAAAGGTAATAAACAATGGGCCACTTTGTGATATGTAAATCCTGTAGTCTGTTAGAAAGTGATCAAGTCCACGGGAAAAACAAAAATTAAGGCATCTGAAAACAGGATAATCAAAAATTCCAAAGGTTTGATGGTACTAGCAGGTTTAAAAACTGTATCATTAATTTTTTCATCTGTCTGCACATGCAGTGTGCATGCAGGTAGGTATGAGTGATTTGAATATGTGGACATATACATGGACATGAGTATATGCACACTGTACATATGCCTGTGGAAGCTCAAGGTTGATGTGGGGACATCTTCCTGGGTTGTTCTTCTGCGTTATTCACTGAGGCAGGGACTTTCAGTTAAATTCAGAGCTAAGTGATACGCCTTGCTAGCCAGCTTGCTCTGCGAATCTTGTGTGGCTGGAATTTGTATTAATTCTATTAGTTCTCAATGTGTCTGCCATTTGTATTAGTTCCGGGGACCCAAACTCTGAGCCTCCTGCTTGTGCATCTCCCTGGCCCAGGGACTGTAATGTTAATAGGTTAGTACGGGCAGGTTTTATGACAATGTGATATTTGATGAAAGACTTGAGGGAGAGGCAGATGTTGCTCATGCAGATAGCTGGAGGAAGAAGATTCTATCAGGGCAATGGCTAAGCATAAAATCACAGGCTTCAGGAGGCATGCAACGTTTTAAAAATGCCAAGAGCAGATTCCTCTCTCCAGGCCTTGTTTTGTTTCCCCTAGTGGCAGTGATGTGCTATTTGCATGGGTCTGGATGCAATCATCACCACCTTGGGCCAGAGCAGCCATGATGATTCTCATGAAAATTCCCTCCTGGGAGAGTGTGGGAGTAATGAGGCTCAAGAGAATCTCATGAAGCCTCCACTGGATCCTCACTAGACCTTCCCCTCTCTGAGGCTCTATTAGGCAAACAGTTCACTAGTTTTGGGGTTCTGTGGTGTGGCTGCCAAAGAGTCCCCCAAGATCCTGTATGCAACACTGGTTCACCAATTAGGCTGTAGATGGAATACTTTCTTTGGTCTGGTGCCATGTCTGCCTGGGATGAATATGCGTTTCTTTATACTTCCCCGGGGAAAGGCACAAGAAGTCTACTCACCTTAAGGCAGATGTGAACTTCACACACCATAAATTTCTTGTCTGGTTATCCATAGCTCCTGCTATGTCTCAGATGAATGTCCAATTCCTTTACATTTTTCTTCCCATCCTTCCTTTCCTTCACACACACTTAGTATCACCCGTTTTTACCTTAGAAATAATCTTGGCTATATATCTCATCTCATGCAGGAGGAGCAAACATTTTTGTACTTCATTCTGTCACACAGGAGAGAAGGAATGCCCCAATTATATCAAAGAACTGAATAAAACAGGAAAATTGAGTTTGGCTCAAGAGGAGAGAACTTGAAGTTTCATATGCCATGAGTTTTAAAAAATAAAATCTAGGACATTGAGCTATTAGGGTGGCTGCTATAAAACCTAGCATGCTGGTACAGGTGAAGCAGAGCAGAAATTGCTACCTTCGTGCCCTTCTCTGGGATGGTAGACCCTACAGCTATAGAAAACATCTTAGCCTTTCCTCAAAAATTAAAAGTAGAAGCTAGTAGTTTGGCTTCTGGTCATATAATGAAAATAATAAGAACAGTGTCTCAAACAGATAGGCATGCACATATTTATGGTGAATATTCTTTAATGTGAACTAATCTTGAAGATTTTAGGATAAGTCCAATAAGCCAGTCACAAAGGACAAATATTGTATGATTTCCCTTATATAAGGTACCGAGAACACTCAATTCTTAGAGATAGAAAGTGGAAGACTTTTCCAGGAGCAGAGCAGGGAAAAGAAACTTTTAAAACAGGTATAGGACTTCCCTTTTGCAACGTTGATGCTTTTGGAAATTGGCTGTACAACAGTGTGGGTGCATGTACACTGAACTGACTATTTGCAAGAGTACTGTACACGGTTCCCTGTGCATATCTTGCCACAAGTGAAAACATCCAGGCTCTCAAGAGGTTTCAATAGGCTTTGACAACAGCCTAGGGCTGGTGCTTGTGAACCAGCAGGCTGGAGGAAGCATCCAGACCCACGATCCTGTCTCCCTCTGATCATACGGCGTGCAGCCTCTTCTGAGGGTTTGCTTGGCTCCCCTGGAGATGTGCTACTGAGAATGGCACAGAGAGAGGTGACATCAAAGCCCCTCACAGACCAGTCGACTCATCTTTCTGGAACTCACAAGGGAAGATGTGCTCACTTGCTTCAGCCAGCTTTTCTGTCAATACCACACACAACTGTGGACCATTTGTAAAAACTAAAAAGTTAATAATACAGACCACAGATTTTTTTTAGTTCCTACTTAAGAATTACTTCTCTTTTAAGAAGCCATGTTCTATTACTGCTTTTAGCTTAGAAGCTTTGGTGACAGTCTTGGTATTTTCTTGGCATTAATGACCTTGGTGTCTTTGAAGAGAGCTTTTCAAGTGTTCTATAGAACATCTATCCATTTGAGTCTATCTGATGTTTTATTGTGGTTTGAATGCAGTTGCACATTTTTTAGAAATTACAGTTATTTATTTGTGTATGGGTGCACCCGTGACCACATGATTGCCATGGTATATATGTGGAGGTGAGATTACAACTTCTAAGAGTCAGTTCTTTCTTTCAACCATGGCGGGGGGCTTGAGTTGATTAAACTCAGGTCATCAGGCTTGGCAGCAAGCACCTTTAACTATGGAGCCGTCTTAGCAGAACACAGATCATGCATTTTAAAGAAAGGGACCACATAGGTCAAATGTTCACATTACATCACATCAAAGTTACATGACACCAGCATAGCTCACTACTGGTAACATCAACATTGATCCCTTCAGTAGTCTTTCACTGTGACATATATTCTGTTTTTCCATTGATTATTCGATAGAAAAGTCACTTGGTCTAGCCCACATTCAGCAGGAGAGGAATTAAACCTCAACTACCAGGGGAAGAGCTACAATAAGCACATAAGTAATAAGTGTTTAAGGGAGATTCCTAGAAGCTGTTTGATGGTACTATTTTTCAGTAAAATTTTTATTAAAAGGTCAGTTTTATGTAGTAAATATTGCTGTGGTATTATGGTGGTAGTTTTTTTTTGTTGTTCTTTTATGCAGCTGTCCTCATATCCAAGCAGTCACAATCAGAATGCACATTTTTCCTCTCTCCCTCTCACCTTCTCTATCCTCCCTCAATTCCTTTCTTTCCTTCCCTTCTTTCTTTTTTCTCTTTCCTTATTTTCTGGCACTGTAAGATGCTCCAAGCTTGTATTATATTTCTCTGCCTCATTGACTTATCTACCCATTTCTCTAAAGAACCACAGTTTCTTTCTTTGGGATAGCATTCAGAAACCAGATTCTGGGTGCTATTTAAGGAAATTAAGTTTTAAGAAACAGCACATGTAGAAGGAGCTAGAAATGGATTCTTTCAAGGTTATCTATATATACCTATTCTCCAGAAATTCTTTTGTGTGGAGTATTAGGTAAATACTGTCAAGACTTACAGATAGAATGTGCACAGTAGATTCTAAATACTGGAGAGGTAAGTTCCATAAAATGCCAAGAGATTTTACTGCCTTTGCTTACAACCCATTGTCTGCTTGATGGCTGCCATCTTTAATTAGAAAGAAGTGCAATGGCAGATCAAAGCTGGTGATGAAAAATTATTCCTGCTAACTAAATGCTATGAATTAATCCTATATCCTTTCCCCACAAGCAACTCAAGCTTGAGGCTGTAATTAATTAGGTGACATTTCATTTCTTGAATGTGTGTTCTGTACCCTTTAGTCTCTTTTGCAATGGTTTTGGGCAGATACTGAAATCTCTGCACCTTTGTTTGGTAGCCTTCTGTTTCCTTTCTTGTTCCATAGACATTGCATTAGCAATTTCCTGCTTCGCTGCTCCTGCCTATAAAGCAAGCTGTAAGGTTTCATAGTCTTACACTAGAATTGAGTAAGAACACTTTCATTTCTCTTTATAAAAATCAACATTCTATTTCTTGTCTGGATCTGCCTTAGCACTTCCATTCAGGCTTTGAAGATATTTAAATGGTAGTGAAGGAATCCAAGAATGCCATCCCAACAATTCAGTTTCTCAGCAATCTTTCTTCATCCAACACTGGCTTCGCATGGCCCTAACTGATCATCCGCCCTGCAGGGAATGTCGGAGATCAGTGTCAGAGGATGGACACTGCAGAGTTACTGGGGGAGTAATTGTGCTACGGTTGTATTCACTCAAATTCAAACTGTAGACTGAAGGGGAATTTTGGCTTGAGGGTGGGAACTACTGCTAATTTTTTTTCAGGCTTTGCAGCATCCCTCGTTGAAAGAAGACAGTGCTTGAACATTTCCAAAAGGGATAAGGTAATTCTTTTTGTATCCAAGCTAAAGAAAGGTTATCTGAAAGACACTTGACAAGCACACACTTTGGCTAATATTGCCCACTCTGCACCCATGCTCTGTAGCTTGTTGAAACTGTTTTATAACACTTCAAGATGCATCTTAAGATACCTAGTCTCTAAATCTTCATTAATAAAAATGTATTTCAAAATAGCAACAGTATTTTAGAATCTTCTGAGAAAATAATGATAAAAGATTTTATAAACTCAGCAATGCTTTGAAATCAGTCTGTATTTTTCACACACACACACACACACACACACACACACACACACACACACAGAGGAAAATTGTGTTCTCTCTCTATAGGGTGAGTAATGTCTACAAATAGCTCGTTATTAATTCAATGAGTTTTAGTTTCCTGACAATAATCATGGAGCCAGGAGCAGAGCATGAACCAAGCATCCACAGGTATACACAGTGGGTGATTTCTTTAAATGATCTTATCAAGAGTTTCAATTAAGAGGTGGTAAACAAGGAAGATTAAGTCTCAGAGGTGAAATCATATCCTTCCAAAATATTTATTAACAGGAACACCACAATATAAACACACACACACATTTTTATTGCCAAAATGTCAATTTTATTCCAATGGTCTAGGAAGAAATGTTATAACTATATTATAATATCAAAAATGAAAATAAACAATTAATTTTTAAAGAAATGAAAAATAAGAAGGAAAATACCATGGATGTGCAAATAAAATTAATACAATCCATGTCACAAAACAGTTCTTTATGGAAATTGGCAAGCTGATCTAAAAACTTCATGAGAAAGTAAAAGGGACATGAGGTATTGCAAAAAAACATCTAGAAGAAGAACAAGATTACAATATCCTCAGTTCTGGCTTCCAGACCTCATGTAAAAACTACGCTAAGCAATACTGTCTGAATTTTTAATTGTTGAAATGAAGAGTATTCACTCTCTTTAGAATCATCTGATACCCTAAGAAGAAGTTTAAGTAAATTTGACTGTTGTGAGAATAACAAGGTTCAGTTCTGATGACCATTTATAGAGACTGGTTTAACACAATAATCTTGAAACATAGTCGATAAACACAACAAAACATTCTTAAACTCCTGCAGTACTGAGGAGAATTAAATTAGTACAGCTGTCTGTGGTAGCAGTCTGGCAAAATGCATTGAAAATCTTAAATAGTTTGGTCTAGGAATTTTATTTATTGGAGACACAAGATAAATTTCACCTTTTTTTTTTATTATTCAAAAAGAATGTGCCAGATGGTGGTGGCGCACGCCTTTAATCCCAGCTCTCAGGAGGCAGAGGCAGGCGGATCTCTGTGAGTTCAAGGCCAGCCTGGTCTATAGAGTGAGTTCCAGGACAGCTGGGAAAAACCTGTCTCAAAACCCCTAAAGAAACCAAACCAAACAAAACCCCCAAAATATTATCCTATCTATATTTTAACAATAAATGCATGGTTAAACAAATGATGGCCTGTTAACTAAGTAGAACATTAAATAGTAATTAAAAATTACATTCACAGGGCTGGGGAGGGAGCTCAGTTGGTAACATGTCTGCCATACAGCATGAGGACCTGAGTTCAGATCCTCATATCTCAAGTTCCTAGAAGGTGGGAGTAGATATAGGCAGAGTCCTGAGTTTATTGACTAGTTAGGCAGGCTGAATCAATGAACTTCAGGTTCAGTGAGGCACCTTGTCTAAAAATTAAAGGTAAAAAGCAATTAAGAAAGACATTTGATCATTATTTCCAGCTTTCTTGTGCCTGCAAATATACACATGCTCACACACACACATGCACACATAGATATGCACACATATGTGCACACCCCTGTACGCACCCACACTTACAAGTACATACGTACCACATGCATGCATACATACATAACACACAAATATATTTACAATGTATTTGGGTGTATAAATGCATACTTGTTATTTAAGAAAAAGATTTTTCAGATTAGACGTATTATGACTATAAATATATTGTTTTAGAGTTTTAAAATATGACCCCTTTCCTTTGTAACCTTCTTTCTAGCTGGAAGAAGGATAGAACTGTGGAAGGGGAAGGTAGTGCTCCTGTCAGGATGCTCTGGCTGTGTGCTTTGAGAACAGACTAGAGAAGAGCTAAACCAGGAGCATGGGGATCAGTGGACCACTGTGAGGGCTGAGGAAGAAGATAACAATGGCTCAGATCATCATCATCTATGGTGTGTAGAGCACAGTAGGACTGTAACTCTAGGTGGACCTCATTTGTAGACAGGTTGAATCACAGCTAGATTCTGATGACAAAATTTGGTACTTAAGTCTGCACAAGGTGGCACTCCCCTGAAAGACTTCCTGTCCTGTCAGGAGGATTTGGATGAATCTGATGGATAGATTGATGCCGACAACAATGATGGTAATCATCCAACTGTTGCTGGAAAGTGTTACTCATATCCTTTGAGAAATGCTGCTTAACTCCTTAGTGGCTAGAGCAGGAGTGTCCTGTGCATCTGATTAGAATACAGGACCTGCTTCCCAGAACAGAAAGAGGTCATGCAGTAGTCTGCACACATTTTGAGGATGGTCATAGCCTTTGTCTCAAGAAATTCACATTAACAACTCAACCTGATGCCAGGCAATGAGTACTCAAGAGGCAGGGGCCGGTGGATCTTTGTGAGCTCAAGGCCTGCCTGGTCTGCAAAGTGAGTTCCAGGATGGCCAGGGCTGTTACATAGAGAAACCCTTTTTGAAAAATAAACCAAACCAAACCAAACCAAACCAACCAACCAAACAAGCAAACAAATAAACCCCCAACCTGAGAGTCTCTAAATGACAGCAGTTACTTTCAAGTGAAGAATGTGGGTCCCTGCAAGGAGGGAGGAGGGTGCCTCCCCAAATGAGAGGAAAGAATTTTAGGCACATGAGGTTTTATATCACCCCCAAGCCACATGAGACAAGTCACCTCATGTGTCATATGCAGACTGATCTTTTGTGCATGCATCACTGAAAAGGATGCTTGTTCACAAAGCTTGGATTCTATACATTTATATCAGTCTAAGTCCTTAGCTTGTTAGTGCATTCTGCTGTGTGCAATGCCCTTTGATGAATTTACTGAGGAGAGAAAGGACTAGTTAATCTGGATGTATTGCCAACCAGATTGAAATAAATTGTCATACTTGGTGGTACATTTAAAAATGAATTTATTGGGGGAGGAATGGAGAGAGTGAGTACAGGGAAAGACAGCTGAAATTGGGGAGCATTTAGAGGACAGTGTGGAAACTTCCTGGAATCTATGAGGATGACCCTAGAGAGGACTCCTAGTAATGGAGGCTATGGAGTCTGAACTAGCCATCTTTTGCAGCCTGGCAAGGCTTTCAATAGTGGGACTGGGTTACATTCAGTTGAGTTTTTGGGTGAGGAGGTTCTGTGGAAATCCCTAAACAACCCAGGCTGATGCTAGGACGGAAGGTCACTCTCTGAAAACTGAGAGCAGGTTTCCATTGTCTAGGACAACTTCTACACAGCTCATTGAGTGTAGAGAGGCTCAGCTGGTGCAGACTTGGAGGCTTCCTCCCTGTGTTTCAGTCTCGTTAGTCTCTCTGGTTCTAGGAGATACTGTACAGGTTATATAAAGAGAAAACTAGACACCAACCCAGCCAATAACCTCCACTTGCAACCTGTCCTGCCTGAAAGATGTGCCTTGGCAATGGTGGCAGGGAACTTGTAGGGAGGCCAACCAATGTCTGGTTTAACCTGAGGCCCACACTGCTAGAGGAAGCCTCTGCCCTCCACTTCCTGGATGGCCGGAAATTGGAGCCTGGATAGCACAGAGACCTAGGGTGGGGGTGGGGAGAATCAATGAAATGATTTCTCACAACATTCGACTATGCTCTTAGATTGGTGCCTTGTCCAGTTGTCATTCCAGAAGCTTCCTCCAGCAGCAGATAGGAGTGGATGCAGAGACCCACAGTCAGACATTATGTCAAGAGAGGTCTCCATCACTCAGAACTGGGGAAACCTCTTCTTAAGGGGAGGAAAGACTGTAGATGTAAGAGGGGATGGAGGACACCAGGAGAACATGGCCCATGGAATCAACTAAGTAGGGCTCCTACAGGCTCACAGAAACTGAAATGACAAGCACAGGATCTGTATGGGTCTGCAGCAGGTCCTCTACATGTGTGCTGGGGGTGTTTAGCTTGGTGTTTTTGTGGAATTCTTAACAGTGGTAGTGGTTATAAATGGAGGTGGAGCTTTCTGTCCCATCCACCTGATTATACCCAGCAGTTGCTTCCGAAATTACCACTCAGAGGCTTATATTAATTATAAAAGCTTGGCCAATGGCTCAGCCTTATTAGTAGCTAGCTCTCACATTTAATTAACCCATTTCTATTATTTTATGCATCATCATGTGGCCTGTGGCTTACTAGTTCTTTCACATCTTGCTTCTTATAGGGCTTGAAGCATCTCCCCTGACTCCATGTTTCTTCTCCCTGTATCTCCATGGGGTTCCGCCCGCCGCTCCCGCCCCCCCTCCCCCCTCCCCCCGCCTTACTCTGCCTGGCTACAGGCCAATGCAATTTAGTTTATAAAAATTTAAAGCACTTAGATGTGTAGATGTTCTACTCTGACATGCCTCATTCAATTAATTAAGAAGTGACTATATCGTTTGTCAAAAACAAGCTAACCTTGATAATTGCTGTCGTTTTGGGGCAAACAATGACAATTAGGTGTTTAACAATGGAAATGAACCAAGGATACAAACTCTTTTTATTGAACAAAACCAAAAGTGATCTTTTAGCAACTTAAAACAATTAAAATAAAGGAATGAAAAATACTTCAGGATACCAAAAAACAAGCCTTGACACGTGTCTGTTTCCTCTTATTTAGAAGATATGACTATCTTCATAAGAAATTGTTCAATTGATTTAATAGGTGAGCTGGGTTACAGCAACGAATGGAAGCACTAGGTGGCGCTAGAGGACTGTAATAATTGACCACAATTAGAGCCCTTTACAAATCACCTCATTGTCAGAATCAGGAAGACTATGAAATTTTACATTAAACATGATGCATATGATCAGATTTCATTTTCTTCTCACTACGGCTTTGCACACTAGAAATCCAAGCACAGTTTTGCCATGAATAAAATAGAGTTTATATAGTGCTCACTGGGCAATAACTTTTCAAAATACATGATGCTGGCTGAGCAATGTCCCTTTGTTTGCATGCTCTCATTTTTCAATTTTTCTGAATCTTCAAGGTCATGGTCTTCCTGTAGCTAAACAGTGATCAGCTTTCTGGAAACCATCCTGAGGAATGTGTGCTTAATAGTCATCTTTGCAGCGACTATTTCTTATTTTAAACTTTCTTTCTTCTTCTTTTTTGGATCACTGTAAATCTTGAAGCAGAGCACATGATGAAAGGGGAAATCTGTGCCTTCATCCTCCATTTGCTCACGTTGTCAAAGAAAATGAAAAACATCCGCTGCATGGGCCAGTCTTTTTCATGTCTCATCCTTGCTCTTCAGTGTGAAAATCCATTTCATAATCATTTTATTGAAGCTATTTTTGTCCATTTTCATCCACCTCCTGGAATCTAATTAATGTTTGGCCAGAGAGGTGGTAGTGTGAAGGGTTAATTGTCACTGCATTTCCATAGCTAAAAAAAAAGAAAAAAACGGTTTTAAAAGCACATGCTTGTTTTTCAGTTAGCCTCATTTGCTAACCTCCTCTGTGATATCTGGGAGTTTCTGTCACATCATTTTAATTCTGAACCTAAAGTCTGAGATAGAAATAGCAAATCTGAGATTTGAAATACATACTCTAAAGAAACAATAGTGCCTTAGTCATAAATAGCAAGATTATACATACTTTCAAATCAAAATGAGTCTAATCAAATTCATTTTATTTTAAATGATAGAATCTAAAACTCAAACTACTCACATTGCAGGCTCATCATTCACTGTGACAATAACTACAAAATATTTAGCATTGGATAAAATAAGAAGGGCAATTAGTAACACATAATTATCTTTAAATCAGATCACCCCCCTCCCCCTTGTTATTCCTTTGCCAAAGATGGTCTTAAAGTGGCACTTCGGTTTAACGTACAGTTTCTCTGAAGATTTCATACAGCTTCAAGCTTCTGTATGGGTTATCTTAGGGCCGAAGTGATAAGATGAGGGGCATGTTTGGGCACTTGGGATGGTGAACAGAACGTTTACTGGTTGGTGCCTTTTAATAGAATATGTATTTCCTTTATAACATCAGATGTTGTTGTAATGCTTCCTCCTTCCCTCCCTCCCTCTGTCCTCCCTCACCTTTCCTTCCTTTTTTAGACTCCATGGTTAATAATAAAGCAAAAATACTGTGCTAAGGGTCGTGGCACATACTTTTAAACCAGGGAGGCAGAGGCAGGAAGATCTCTGGGAATTTGAGGCCAGCCATGCCTACACATCAAGTTCCATGCCAGCCAAGGATACACAGTGAAACTCTGTCTCAAACAACGAAATAGAAATCCAAGTCAAAACAAACAAAATACTTGTTAGCATCGAGGAATTCGATCATCTTGAGGTATATATGAGTAAATTACTCAGTTTGCTTGCTATTATTACTTCTACAACTGAGAAATTAAATAAATCACTTGAAAATGTATCAGAGACAAGACTGAAATAGTCTCAAGAAAGTACTTACTTGATAAATTATTCTTGGTTTTGTGTTCTAAAGATGGGAAAGCTGTAATCAAAGTCATGTGATAAGCTCCAAAAAAAGGAAATGTTTCCCCAGAGAACATTTCTAGCCTGTAAGCCATTGCTGTTTTACTGTTTGGGTAAGCTTTCTAGATTCAAGGAATCATAGGAATGAAAGTTCTTAAAAACTAAGGTGAACTCCACTGTACTTATATTTTATAGAAGGTAAAAGTAAAATAATCAAACCAATTGTGAGTTCATTTGTTACTAAAGGGAAAAAGGAATAGACTTGTAGAACTACAGTTTTCATCAATCAGAATAGTCATCAATTTTAAATGAAAAAGCTTGGAAAAGATTTAGTGAGTGGTGTTAGAGTCTTATACAGGAAGTGACCGACCATGGTAGGAGGAGGAAAGAGGCCATTCTACAGTCAGAAGTTAGGCTTTCGCTGCTCCCGAATAACTGTGGGATTTTTACATTCCTCAAGAATGTTTTGTCACCTATAAAATTTGTGTTACCCTCATGTTTTTTTTAGTGAATTACATTGATTAACATGTGCAATGTGGGATAAAAACCCTCCCTCCATCTCTCTATTTATTCATCATGTCATTTCTTACCACAGGTTTAAGTATGGCGCTATTTTGTTTCTTGCCTTCTAATTGATTCTGAAAAGTCTAGGTAACAGATTAGACAGAAATTCCAAATTGCTAAACTTGGTCCAACATTTTAAACAGTAAAATGTATATAAAAACAGAATTATTTACTGTAATTTCTGTATTGTATATAGGACAAGAAGACCTCGTGCTACTGACATGCAAGTGTTAAGACATAAAATCTGAATGATTTTTAAAGCAAATAGCATAAAAATGAAATTTAACTTCTTTGTTGGTTACTTCCTAAGAGGAAAAAGGTCCTATATTTGAAGAAGGCTTTCCAGACAGAGACAATATAATTTAAATGACAGGAAAACGACCAATAAACTACCAGGAAACGACCAATAAACTATCAGAAACACTAAAAGGTCAAGTTTTAATAAGCCAGCTTATGAACATCTTTACAGGTCAAATTGAAGAATGGAAACCCAATTACAAGTTGTTTAAGATCTAGGAAGGAGAACCGAGGGAGGGGGCTGAGAAGGGCAACAGAGAAACAGTTCCCCATGGACTTTGCTGGCTCACTGTCAGTGTGAACGTAAACAAAATCCTAAGGGGCTTGCTTGCTGCCTCTGCAAAAGGAAATGCTGATTTGCCCCACCCAGCGCTTCCCGGTTAGTTGGAAAAAAGACATGACCAGAAGGAAATCCAGCATCAAGGAGGTAAAGTAAGGCGAGTAAATGGGTAGGTCCTATGGAGAGCAGAGACTGTCCTGAAAGGAGGGTCTATGTTCACAAAGCCGCTCTTAACAAGGTTACCAAGTACTCCCATGTTTCACTGGTCAGCCTTAGTCTTGATTTCACCAAAGCATTTGATTCAGTTATCATTTTTCTTCCTTTCTTCCCACCTAGAGCACTGAGTGCCCATGCTCTGTCTGCTTGGTCCAACCCACTACCTGCTACTTCTCACACTGAAGAACTCCAGGATTCCTTTCTTCCCTACCTACGCCTGTTTTATAATTTCACCTTCATAAACACCATGAATATGCTGGCAATACTAAGATGGGCGGTGGTGGCTCATGCCTTTAATCCCAGCACTTGGGAGACAGAGCCAGGAGGATCTCTGTGAGTTTGAGGCCAGCCTGGTTTACAGAGCGAGATCCAGGACAGGCACCAAAACTACACAGAGAAACCATGTCTTGAAAAAACAAAACAAAACAAAACAATATGCTGGCAATAGCCAAATCTATATTTTTACCTTAAACAATTCCTCTGTATTCTTGGCTCATTATTCACCTCCATGTGAATGTCTCATATGCATCTCAAAGTTTACAGGCCCTAAGCTGAGCTGGTAACTGCCTGCTTTTCTTTGCATGCCTTCCTCTTCCACAGTTTTCTTCATCTCAGGGAAGGTTCCCTCTTTTCAGGCACCCAGGGCAAAAACCTTGTAGTCAACAGTGTCTCTGACATGCCCCATCTTCAACATTTCAGCAAACTATGTCACACCTCTCCTTTTAACGTAACCCAGAGTTAGTTACCTCTCATCGTGGCTTCATTGTCCATGCCACCTAGTCACTGTGGTCTGATGTTTGGATTGCTACGATAACCTCCTGACTCTCCTTTGGGCTGTGCTCTTGTCCTTCAGGTTGTCTTTTTCTTTTGAGACAGCCTTGCTCTGTCGCCGGGATGACCTTGCATTTGCGATCCTCCTGCTTTGCCCCTGGATGCTGGAATTACCTTTCCTAACCCAGCAGGTTCCTCTCGAGGCAGTATCTACAATAATTGTGTTAAAGTGTGAGTCTGAATGTGTCACTTCTCTGCCGAGCTTAAGACACACTGCAACGTCTTATCAAGACAAATTGTTTCAATGCCCCCAGTTGCTACTCAGTCTGTCACTTCTGTTTTCTTCTCTTTGTCGCCTCTTCCTGACTTACTCTTCCCTGGATAAAATGCCACTCTCCTTGTCTCTCTAATCCATGAAGTATATCACTGCTTAAACTTTTCTTTCTTGCTTCTACTTGAAAAAAATTTACTCAAAATTCCTAGATGGCTTATATTTCATCTCCATCCATTTACATTCCCATTTTAGCTTCATAAGGAGGCCATGATCAACCACTGCATTTAAAACTGCTTCTGTGTTTTCACTCCTATGACTGTCTCCTGGACCTTCTTCATCTTTTCTACAGAACCAATACCCTATTTATTGTCAGTCTCTGTTAGAATGTTAACTCCCTGAGACAAGCATTTGTGCTTGCTTCTTTACTGCTGTGTCTACAGTACCAAGAATTGTGGCTTCTTTGATTAATTGGCATTGAATTCCAATCAAGGAGAGCAACATAAGAGAGGATTTAAAGTTGGAATCAAGCCAAAATCGTTGGAGGAATCCCAGTACAGTAGGCTGAAGCAAGTGTTCTTAAGAATACTATGTTGCTACATCTTTCAAAAACATTTTATTTTCAATTACAAAATCATTATATATGTAAAATACAATGTGATGTTACATGGATTCAATGTACAGTAGTTAAACCAAGTTAACTATGCTATTAGTCTCTTTTTATTGAGTAATTTATACATGCTTATAATGTGTTTGATCAAATATGTAGTCTTGTTGCTTGTGGTAAACACCACTTTGACTAACAATTTCTACTATAAGGAGTTCAGTTGTTTTTTAAACTCGAATCTATCTATTTGAAGGCAAGTATTCTCAGAGTTTATTTGGACAATTTTCCTCGGATCATCTAGATACTTGTTAAAATATATCCTTTTAAAGGCATATGGGAAGCAACCATGCGCTGGACATGAGGCCTCATGTTAACACTAGCAGACAGAATAAAGACAAGACAGTCCTTTCATTGCAGGTCTCAGAACAGCAGGATAGGAATTGTGACATGGGTTATTAAAAACATGGCTTCCCAGATACAACTCACTTCTCACTTCTAACCACGAGATGAGAGTGTGTGGATATCCTGAGAGAAGCCTGGACATGATGGTGTGCTAGACTGTTCTATGAGATGTATACCAAAACAAAGAGAGTTAACTATGAAGTGTAAAGGCCATAAACACTGTGGATGTCACTGGTGAGTTGTGAGTGTGTGGGTTTGTACATGGGGAGTGTGATGCTAGTGATACTGTTGAGTTCATCTTGAACACCATGCATCAGAGCAACAGGGCATTAAGAATGAGGACTGAGGTCTTGAACCCATTATATCAAGTGTGTGTGTGTGTGTGTGTGTGTGTGTGTGTGTGTGTGTGTGTGTGTGTGAAGTATGTGAGCCTGGGGTGGTTAGTAGAAGTGACCACAAGTGGGAAGAAGGAATTGATGAAAGAGGTAGGGAAGATCACTTTGATAGTGTTAGATACTGACACTACATAGAAGAAAGGGCATGGGACTCAGGACCGTGTACCCTTGACTTTGGGTTCTGTCAGTGAACTAATGGAAGTGTAATCTAAGGTAGGGCTGAAGAGACCGCAGAGGTGAGACAGTGGGATCCATTGGTGCCTGTGGTATCAAGAGTTTAGCCGCAGTAGAAGAAGGGCATCATAGTTTCCTTTTCACTAAAAATGTAATCCCAAAGCCTGGGGCTAAAAAGCCTAGTGCCCTGTTTTCCCATGGGTATAGTTAACTAAGTCCAGAGTTAGGGATGGTTGTAACGAGAACAGGGATTTCTCGAGATTTCCTTCCTCCATTTCCCTTTTTGCCTGGCCTAGATGGGGACTGATAGGATAAAGCTTTCATATGATACTGATGTCTAAAGTGTCTGAAACACTGAGGTTCTGTCTGGGACGGTCCTGTGCAGAGTGAAGCTGGGATTTAAGGATACTGGGTAATTTTTGGTAATATGCTCACTTGACCCTGGACAGGAGAATTAATGGGTCCAGTCACTGAATAACACATCTAGCCAAATACCCACCCAGCTACTGATACTGGCAAGACTTTTTGAGGATTTGGGGGACAGTGGTGTCTTAGGACTGAGGCCCAGTCCTCCCAAGCTTGAAACTGCTTTTATTCATCTTACTGATTTGAGGTTACCCGACTTGCTGTTCTCTGACAAGCTCATGTCTTTGTCTCTGTCTCTCTCTATCACTATGTAGTTCAAGCTTCAAAATGACCTTGAACTCATTATTCTCCTGCCTCAGCTCCTGAGTGCTGAGATAAGATGTGCTCTTTTCCATGAGGTGAACAAGGCTGTTTTCTGGACACTGAGTGGAGTGTGTCTGAACATTTAGCACAATGTCACCGACTGTCTAGCAGAGAAGACAATTGTATAAACAATATGGTGCACATGAATTGATAAAATGCTTAAGGTATAAATCCCTGAAGAAAGTGGAGCGAGTTGCAGGTGATTTTTGAGCAGAAGTTCGTGCCTTCACCTTAGAGCAGTGGTTTTCACCTTTCCTAATGCTGCGACCCTTTAACAATTCCTCATATTGTGGTGACCCCCAACCACAAAACTATCTTGTTGATACATCATAACTGTAATTTTGCTCTTGTTATGAATCATAATGTAAATATCTTATATGCAGGATATCTGATATGTGACCTCTAAAGGGGTTGTGACACACAGGTTGAGAACCACTGACCTAGAGGTTAGTTGAGAGGAATCTAAGCAAAGGAAGGAAGGCGCCAAGCTGAGACACAACTTCGTGCTGGAAATTCTAAAGATTTTGTGGCTAGGGAATGTGAAGCATGCAGGTGAGGAGAGGATGGGGTTGACAGGAGATGAAAGGGAAGAACGGATAGAGGTCAGGTCATAAGAAGTCCTCTGGCCTCTAGGGAGCTTGACATGGCTCTGTAAGCAATGGGGAGTTCAGGGAGAAATTTAAGCACATACATGATGTGAGTACATCTTGGTCTTCACAGGTGGTAGTGACGACAGTATACGTATGGAGGCAGAAAATGAAAATGGGCAAGACCAGTTAGTAGGCCATTGCCAACTCAGTTGATTCAGGGTACCAACCTAAGTCAGGACAGCTACTAAGCTTGAGAAGTGTTGGTAACATAATGATTGGTGTGGAGAGCAGAAAGAATAAAGAATGACTAGGGGAACCTGACATTCAAACTTTTCAAGGTAGTACTGTGATTCCCACCTAGTCAGCTTTGGCTGTGATAGTGCTGAAAACAACTTCAGAATCTGGACAGTGAAAGAGTAACTAAAATTTTATTTTTAAGTCTACATGATTTTTAAGTCTACATCAGTCTGGTAGGTCCGCCCCAGATAAGGTGTCACTTCTGGTCTGCTCCATGTGTTTTTGTGTTTCAGGTCCCATGTTGAAGGCTATGGCACTCTCCCTGTGTGTGCTGACCTCCTGCTAGCTAGAGGAGCATGTGGAAACATACTATTCCTCTTAAGCTGAGGGAGATTAATTAGATGTATATAGAAGGCCTACTTCTCATTTCATAAGAGGCCTCTTGACTGAGTACCTTAGTCTTAGCAATAAAAAAACCCAACAAATAGAATTATGTTGTCAATGTACCAAAATATGGTTGTGTTTTAGTCATATTAATTTTTACTGTCTCGAGGACATCTGGGTAAGTATGTGGACAATTGGATTTTTGGTTGAAGGAAGACATCAGAATTGGACTTAGGAACTTGATTGTAACTGGATATTAGCAGTCATAAAGCTGTGAAGCTGTTAAAAGACAGGGTTGTCTTCTCAGGGCAAAAGGAGGAACAGAATTACTCATGGAGTCCTGGAGATGACAAGTGTCTAATGTGTGAAGATCAGTGAATGGACAATATGAAAAGGAATGGCTGGGGCCTTAGCTGAAAAACATGCCAAGTAGCTGCACTGAAATCAAAACAGGCAGAGCAGTCACAAGACAGAGGTATATGTAGTGACGGTCTAGGTACCCTCAGGTTTGCTCTGAGTCAACCTCACTGGACAAAAAAAGAATGAAGAAAATACATTTGTCTAATCTTATAGATTTCCTTTCAAAACGAAATTCTTGGTTCAAGGGCTTACCAGGGACATTATGGAACAAAACAAACAAATCCAGGAGTATAATTCCTGGTATATATGTGTACTGTTCCATGGTAGCCATTATCCTTCTGAGAAATGCAGTTTTTGAGACATTATATCATCTATTTAACACAAAATTTGATGTGAAACCATTTTACCTTTAACTTTAGCAAAAGTACATTACTACTAAAATTGAAAGCAGAAGACATAATCTATAATTTTTATGACATAGCCCCCAAAGTCCATCAGAGTAAAATTCTAATATTTTTGTTTTTCATTTATTTGATGTTCAAAGGGGAAATTAAGAGGCTTGTTGCTTCCTTATGAAATCCCTATTTAAGCAAGATCTAATAATGCAAAAATAGTCTTATCTCTATATTTTAGTTGAAGTAGCTTTTATTGCCTGTCTACGTCATTTTGCTCAAGACTCTGGTTTCATATCGTCTAATTAGGACAAAAGCTGGAGCATCATTGATGTTTCAAAAAAAATATAGGTATGTTAGATAATGAAGACAAAATATATGTATATTTTCAGACTCAATTTTGGATTCTGGTTGCCATAAGACTGGGCATCCATTGTCCTCACAATTTCTCCTATCTCCACAAGGTTGGGAGTTCCAGTGTTCTTCCTAGCTGAAAGCAAATACTTTATTTTGCTTTGTTCACAGAACATTGACTGTCAAGTCCTTTGTCTTAATGATTCTGCTTTAGGGAACTGTCAGTTAATCTCTGGAGGGACCATTATGACAAATTTCTGTAATTAGATTATGATGCAAAGGTTTGTTTAGCTACAATATTAAAAAATATAATTATGATTTTGGAGAGTACGACCTCAATCTTTCCATCTTGTACATTCAACTTCCCTTTCAATGCTGGCTGTCTTTAATTTCTCCTATTGTATTCATTTTCTTTTTAAACTTTGTGAGTATAATTAAAACTAACCTACCTTTGAGAGCCCTGAGTCCTCACATAGCAGAATAAATGAAATATGGACACAAAGACTGAGCATATAAATTACTTCTAAAAAGAAAAATGCCTTTTACATTGAGCTTTTGATTTTCTTTAATTTTTTTCTTTCTAGAACTTGATGGCTATTTTTTCTCTCTAGTCCAGTGATCTTGTTATTAAAGCATTCTTGTAATGGTAATACAGCAAGCATGCTTCACATTTATTAACTAAATTCAACTACACTGAAATACCAAATACTCTAAGGCTGATATTAAAAAAAAAAAAAAAAAACACTTTTCAAATGATCCTTCTTTATACTAGCAAAGCACCTTGGGGTGTGCAGGGGCCAGAGGGTTTCTTAGTTGTCTTGGGTGACATTTAGGAACTATGAAAAAGGGGTAGAAGTAGCTTTGCCTCTTTTGTAACAAATATTCATAAATATAATAAGGATGCCACTCTGAGTGCAGATTCCCATAAATCAATGACATTAAAAACATGTGCAGAACAATTTATATGAGAAAGTGGTATGATTAATACAATAGAGTCAACCCTTGACCTAGAGAAAAGGTTATAAGGATGAGGCAGGAAAGAAATGCACAGAAAACTGATTTAAACCCACAAACACCCTGAGACTCATTGGAGTGTGTTGAACAAAGTAATGTTCTTTTAAGTTGCTACCATCCTTGAAAATAATGTAACATACAATCACTTTTGTGACATAGTTAAGTTTTTAAAAACAGCTATGACTCCCGGTTATAAATACATGAAATAGAATCAAGGCATTTTATTATTATCTAACCTTACTTCCTCGTTATGTAGAGATGGGTACTGAGGCCAAGGGACTCTTCGGGCACTCGCTCAAGGCTGAATGACATGAAAATATCAGCTTATACTGAATTCAGGATAAAAAAATGATAGAGCTTTACATTTTTTGGTGCTATTAAGAAAAAAATAGGTATAACTCTATCTATGCTATTTACAAAAGTCATATAATTTAGCCTGAAGCTTAAGCAAGATCACAGTGGGGTGCTTCTGTTTTCCTTGGATTTTGGGTCAAATATGATATTCAATGTGTCTTAAGGTAAGTTCATTTTAAGACTTATTTTTGTCAAATTTGAAGTTAATTTCTATTTCGTTTTTCTCTCTAGCCCCAAGATAAATCAAACCTTCAACCGATGTGTTTCCTCCCCATGCCAGACAAAGGTAACTGTGCCTTACAGAATAAACAATATCTTTCAAATAAATTGCAAATTTAATTTTTTTGTTTTAATTGTTAGAAATTGTTTAATATCTTAATTTCTTTGAGGGGCAGCCCTTTTAGCTCTTTTGAGATACATATTATTTAAATAGAAATGCTTTACACCACTCTTTATACATCTGACTATGTAGACTTGGAGGGTAAAAAGTGATGGTTATTTTTTGAAGTGGTTATAATATACAGAGGGAAAGTGATTTTTCAAAAGGATGCCTAGTGTAAATAAAGTCTGAAGAAACTGGTACCTTTTGTTCTTTTTCTGGGACGATCATTGTCATTGTGCATTGTAGAGTACTGGAGGAGTTGAAACAGAAGAGTATATGAGAATCATGTCCTTGCCTTTTGTTTTTAAAGCAAGCAACAGAAAGTCAAGTGAAGATGCCATCTTTTTGCCCCTCCCCATTAATATTATGTCATTAAAATTGAAGCAATTTTACAGAAGGTTTTATGGGCTCTTTTGTGTTACTCAGGGACTCCAGATATTTTTCTGATTAAGGAAATTACTTCTACGATGACATAAAAAGTGATACACTTGTTTTATATCCCAGGTCAAATAGCTTGTAGGATCCTGTAAGAGTAAATACCAGGACAGGAATTCTCAGGTCATTAACATAAAAAGGCTCCTTGGCACCCCACCTGTCATAGAACAAAGTGTCTGACCATTTCTCATGGCTGGGTTCCTGTGGTGCTTTTCTTAAATAATCAGTCCCATTCAGGCAGAGATTTTTAAGGTCCCTGATCTATTTCAGAAGTGGTATTTTTTTTTTTTTTTTAGCAGCTGAATGGCTGTGTAAGGCAGAATGAGTTTGAAGAAAGTTTAGAAAAGAGCTTGGTATATCCCCCAAGCTGTCTTTCTTCATCCATGTTTCCTAAAGGCTAGAGAAAAGTCCACCTATAACAGCAGTGTCCTTGGGCACTCAGGTGATCATCTATTCCTGCTCTGTACTACCTGGGAGTACCTGGGAGCTGGTATACAAGTGGTCATTGTATTTAGAATAGCCTTATGAGTCTTAGAGGGGGAAACTGGTCAGAACCTTGTTTGCATTTTTACCCTTCAGCACTAGATATAGATGTTTTTATACTTTGATTTTTCTTCTTTAAACTCTATAGAATGTAAAAATTATAGTAAGTGAAAAGATCCAGGTCAACATTGGAATCAGACAATGTACCCATTGTGTATTATCTTTAGAGGGTTTTTCAGAGTCCTTATTAGAAGGCATGCTTCACTCTCTTACTCTGTCCCCAATGAATCTTAATGATCACAGTGGCAAGGCACAATTTTTGAAATGAGGAGAGCTTTCTCCTTAAAGAGCTGTTTCTAGTGGGAAAATATTACAGGCCTCAAAGCACAGGAACCTCTGTCCTGAGAGGGTATCTAATTTGCGGCCTTTTGGAGAGATCTGATTCTCAGTGGTCACCCTCTTGCCTCTATTCAGGAGGAGGGGACTTCTGTTGATTGTCATTGCTAAGTTCGGGGGTAGCCTGTGCTCTCTAGGAGAATTCAGCCTGTGGTTACCATGTCTAAAGGAGGTCATATTGAGCCTGGGTCACATGGAGAGGAACAGAATCCACAGAGCCTGGGGTGTCCGAGAGCCACACTTGGGGGAAAGAAACTCCAAAGCTCAGTAAAAAACCACGAATCTATTTAGATGCTATGAACTCAGGCTCCTGAGGTAAGTTTTGACCCAATTCCTGCAGGTTAATATCAAAACATTGTCCTGCAGTGTGTGTGTGTGTGTGTGTGTGTGTGTGTGTGTGTGTGTGTGTGTGTGTGTGACTCAACGCCAGGTTCTGACCAAGGGAAAGAGAAGTAACCCGCAAGAACACAGGAGAGAAAGGCCTTTATTGACGCTCTCCCCTTTGGCCTACATGTGGACATGTAGAAGGAACACTTGGTCTCAATCTCCCTGGAATTGATACCAAGCTTGAGTGTCTGAGAGGATGGAGGCCAACAAGAAAAGAACAGGACTTGAGCTTTGAGGGGGAGTGGTGGGGGCCCGGCAAAAGCATGGGGATACAGAGAATGAGTGTGGAAAAATTTGAAACATAACTAAAAAGGATGCTGGGGGACAGGGAAGACAGGGGAGGAAGGGAGGGGGAGAGGCGGAAAGGGAGAAAGAGGGGAGAGACAGAATATAGAAGAGGAGCCCTCTTCTTGCTTTGCCCAGCAGGCACAGAAGAGTCTGTAGAGTCCAAGGTCGCACAGTCCTCTCAGCTGCCTCGCTCGCTGAATGGCTGGCGGTCCGCAGCATCCCCGCCTCTGGCCACCGCAGCCACAGGTTTACGGTTCCGGGCAGCAGCGCCCCTCCTGAAGCCAGCTGGGGCTCCCTACGCTCTTCTGCACCCACCGCTGCCCTACGCACCTCCCTGCCTCAGTTCTCACCACTCCCCTGGAGGCTGCTCTCCTCCCTATGGCCCCCTCCCCCAAGGGGGCGCTTCGGCCACCCGAGAAGCGGCCGGAGTCATTTCTCCCTAAGGGCCAGGAGGCCCGCAGAGAGCCCGAGAGCGGGATCTATTTACATGGGGTATTAATTAGTCTTTGAGGAACCGTTCACCCACGTGCCAATGTAATTGTCGGTGGCCGGACTGTAGGCACCGCCAGCCGCCAGCCGCCGGCCGCCGCCCGGAGGAGAAAAGCCGCTCACCGAGGCGCGCTGAAACCGCGCTCTGCGGAGCGTCCCCCGGTGGCCGGGCAGGACCGCGGACAGCGCCCACGACGCCAGTCCCTTGCTTGCTTTGGGGCTTTCTGGCTTTGCTGGTGATGCTGCAGCTGCTTCCAGGGCTAGCAGCTTCCAAATTCTCGCCACCACACCCCTCCTTCTGAAACTGGGACTCATCGCGCCTGTTGTGTGGCTTTTTTTTTTTTCTTCCGAAAGGCCCGCGTCTTATCGCTCAAGTTCAAGTCCGGAGGACTTGCTCAGTCTCCTCCCCTTAAGTCATTCTCCATCCTCTGGCAACCGCTGAAAGCCAGGAGTCCTGGGCTGCGGGCGTCAGTGCCAGCACAGGCAGTCCGGGTCGGTCGGGTGCAGCAGCCCGGCGCATTCGTCTCTCTCCCTCCCTTTCTCTCTTCCTCTGTCGTCTTCTCTACCTGCCCCTCCTTTTCTTGCCTCTTAAGTTTCCTGCACCGGGAACCCAACTGTGCCAAGCCTAAGCTCCCGCGGACCAATCCGGATCGCGACCCCAGCACTGGGACAACGACTCTGCCAAGGCTGGACGAGGCAGCTGGACCCGTCCTCGCCCGAGCATGGAGACGGAGCTCCGGGGAGGGCACGTCCCGGGCGCTGGAGAAGCCAGGCCGTGGTAGCTCCTCCATGGAGCCTGTTCAGAGCGGTCCTTGCTCGCTGCATTTGCCTCCAGTCCTGTGCGGTAAGTACCGGTCGCCTCCACTGTTCCTGGCAGGGACACCTTGGGACAGGGTGGTAATCACTAGGAAAGGGTAGGTGGTGTAACTCTAGTTCGGCATAGAGCACGTCTGATAGGTGACCCTCAGAGTCCCATGCAGGTTTCCACTGTGGAAGTTAGTAACTGGCTGTGCTCCTTGGCTCTAAAAAGTAGTGCTAGAGATGTGACTGTGTGTGTCTATCTCTCTGTTATAGGGGTCTCGAGTGGGTAAACTGAGCCCCGCTTTTCTGTATGCAAATTGCATCCCCTTCCCCCACCCCCATTTCACCTGCACCTAATCCGGGTCAGCTCTACCTACCGCTTTCTCTGCCCGCGTCCCCCTCACTCAGTCTCTTGCTCGCTCGCTTTTGCTGTCTCTCTCTGCTGCTGTGTAAGTGTATGAACCCTGCCAGGGCTGGCGAAGAACCAGCCGCCGCCTTTAGTCCCAGCCTCCCGCCAGTCAAACACTAGGGCAGGTCTGGCAGCTAGAGACACTTGGGCTCCTAACCAGCCTGTGAGCAGCTCTCTGTGTGCCTAACCTCCATCGGCCTCAGCGGTTCGGAACTGGCACTCCAGACGCGCCGGGAGCTGGGAGCCCCCCGCCACCGCTCAAGCCCGCCCGCCCGCCCGCCTGCGGACCGCACTTGTTTCTGGAGCTGGATTGACTCGCTTTTCAAATCTCCGTGACCCCCCCTCCCAGTTTTTGGCTCCATCACTCTACATCAAGACCCTCTTCCCCCCGCTTGATCATCAGCCTTGTCCGTGTGGTCATGGGATGTCTAATTTCATTTGTATCTAGGCTGCTGAGAGCGCTCCCTGATCTGTAAAGTGGATGTCAGGTGGATCTATGTTTTTGAAGGAACAAAGACTCAGCCAAGGCACCGCCAAGGAAGTTTGAGAGGAGGGAGGATGCAGGCTGCGTGCTGGTACGTGCTTCTCCTCCTGCAGCCCGCCGTCTACTTGGTAAGTCGTGAGTTGGTCCAGTGTCTTTGAGATTCCACCCTAACCGGAGGCCAAGCACCTGGGGCGGGGGTGGGGTGGGGGGCACCGAGGAGGGCGAGGCCGCCAGTTCGGTGAGAGCTGTGCGCCCAGAGACAGTGGAAGAACTTTCGGAAGCCGTTCTTTGGATTCCTGCGGGAGTTTTCGGGGCTCTCGTCCCCATTTCTTGCTTTATTTCCCCATCTCCTGATGGTGATTTTCTAGCCGTACCCTACACGTCCAGAAATCAAAGAGGTAGTGAGTGGGACAGGGTGCCTTGGTTCCGAGGGCGGAGAAAAGTAATGGGGAGTGTGAAACTCTTGGCAGCAGCCCTTAAACCACCTAGTTTAAATGAGAGGAGGTGGATGGAGGTGGGGTTGAAGATCTGAGCAGGTATCTACTCACCGCCGCCACCTCCCCAGTTCGGATTTGCCGTACGTGAAGAAGTGCAGTCAACTTCCTGAGACTTGCAGACTTGCAGCTGGTGTCGGTTCATCCACCAGACACACAGTCAACGACCCGTTAGGTCAGAGATACACCTGCAAACACATGCCCTCCCTCTCCTTCCAAGGTCTAGTTTCTCTCAGATAACTGAACCTCTGTTTTAACCTGGGGTTTCCTTTTAGGAAACGTCAGGCCTTTTCACTAGGGAGAGAATCTCAGCCACAGCCTCTGTCCGGGTTCCCCCAGAAACAGTTTTCGGAGGTTTGGAGTCTGAGAAGAGGCGCAGGGCGGATCGCTTTGTGTGACTTGGGAGTTACGGGTATCACAGCGAGCCCAGGGGAGTGTGATTTCTCGGGTCTGATTTCTCAGCGGGCCAGGGACACTTGCATTCTGCCGGCGAAGTTGAGCCTAGTGCACCGAATCCCAGAGTTGATCCCGGGCCGCGGGAGTGCACCAAGATCTCAAGGTGTTCTGTGGAGGAGGGTCGCGGAGCGCAGGCGCTGCAGTAGCAGCAGGAGTTTTCTTACCCGGCTGGATAAATGGACTAGGTGTGCTGTTAGGGTCTTTTATTCCCAAGAGCTTCAGAATCCACAGCCTGGAAGCAATAGTGTACGATCCCTGCAAATGGCCGTTTTTTTTGGCCTTTGCTCGGCCTGCGATCGCAGGACTTGAGAGTTCTGCGAATCCGGTACATATTTGCGCGCGCGCAAGTGTGTGTGTGTGTGTGTGTGTGTGTGTGTGTGTGTGTGTGTGTGTGTGTGTGTGTGTGTGTGTGTGTGTGTGTGAAATGTATGTACCCGGTTCCGGCTTCCGGCTGCATCTCAAGAACCCTCTGTGTTGCCAGTCTTTGCACCTTTCTCGCACGACTGTAGCAGAAGCAGACGCCAGAGGGCGCTGCGCATCAATGTCCTCGCCCACAGGACACCTTGGGGGTAAACAGGTGAAAGCAGGGGCAGCCAATCCAAGAGGACAGCTTTTCTGACTGTCGCGGGTCCGTGCTTTCCCCAGCAGAACGCAGACCGAGTGCGAAGTGTCCTTCCCATTGCCCACCTTCCGTCATTATCGCTCCTACCTGTGTCCAGTAAGCCCACTGACATTGACGACCCGGAGTTGGAGGGCAAAAAGTTCCACCAAAGGACACACAGCCTTTTTTATTGGGTGAGGTGGGAGGGAGTGAAAAGTGAAAGGCAAAAGCCTCAGGGGAGGGACGCCAATGATTCTCTTGATCGTCACAAGCGTGCAGTCCTCTCCGCACACCTTCAGGAATGATTTGAAGCTCAGGAGGACTGTCGCTGTCTTCTTCCCTGGCCTGTGCTCACACACACAAGGCCAGGGCTCTCGGCTATGGTGCAGTTTATCGCTTGAAGCAAGTATTTCGATAGTCTGAAAAATAATCTATCAAAAGCAGAAGTGAAATCAATACGTTGTGTTAAATTTTAAATGTGTGTGTTGGCAGTTAAAGCGTTTTCCACTCATTACAACAACAGTGCTGGATTTATTCTAATGCGCCGCGTTCTCAACAACAAGCGCATTAATTCTCCTTTAATTGTAAACTGGGAGCATTTGAAAACCATTCAGTGTGCAAATTATGCTGATTCAATTACCGTTTAGTTACAGACTTCATTACCTGAATGCCTTTTGGCAATACAGAGAAAGGAGACAATTTTTCCAATTTCACTCAAAACAATACGAAATGTGAACAATAAAACAGAGAAGGCGATTTAGGAGTCCATTCTTTTCTCTCCAATCTAAAGTTGTTTTGTGTGTCGAGGATTAGAAACCACACACACCACAAAAACAAAAGGCTGGTGGCTGTGACCCAAGACAGTATTCCAGGGATTGCAACCCCATAGGTATTTGCCAGGAAAATTCCAGGCTGTTTTCCTGGAGGTGGAAGCTGACTTTCACCATAAAAATGGGCTCCAAAGGATGAATCGGGCAGTTAATGTTAGGGTGGTTTTAGGTAAATGAAGGAGGGACTCTTGATTAAAACTCTGTAGCAATGAACAGATGAAAACACGATAAAGCTCCTTTTCATTAGTTTCATTAAACATCAGCTCCAGCAAGGGAACCAAGCATCTATTCGTGACTGTGCCCCAGAACATTTCAGCCCTTTGCAAAATCCTGCAACAGATGCACACAGGTTATCAGCTAAACTCCAAGAAGTCGAGGTGGAAGAAAAAAAAGAAAAAAAAACCCCAAAAACATTATTTTATTTTTTTCCCTGACCATTCACAAGCCAGGGAAGAGTTAGTAATAATTTGCTCTTGTGGATTGCACCTACAGTTAACTGACTAGAGAGCACTTTGGGGGCTTGCCTCCTAGCTAACGTTTTCAGTACACCTTTCCTTCATGGGTGTGGGATCTCAGCCATGTTTCTCAAGGAGTATTTCCCACAGTTTGAGCCAGGCTTTTTTAGATAACACCTATACAGAAATAGTTTAGATTACTGCTTATAGAACATGGATTTAAGTGTTTCTGAGTTTTGAGAGTCATTCTAATGAGGATGTCTCTGTCTGGCAGATCATATACCACAATCAGCGTGTGAGTGAATGCTTGAAAAGTGTGTTTCTTGGCCCAGAGGTCTCTGAATGCCTGTCCTAAGTTGAAGGTTTTTATTTACTGTGTGTTTATTGAGAGATGGGTCTGTCATGTTTCACACGGGAAGGTCAGTTTGTATTGCAATGGGAAACTGATTACAGGCACGTCTGTAGCTCTACCTTCTGACCCATTGTCTTGAATTCTCAAGTTTCACCAGGCAAACTCCAATGCAAAAAAAACAAAAACAAAAACAAAAACAAACAAACAAACAAACCAAAAAAAACCCCAAACCAACCGAACAAAAAAAGTAGGAAGCCATCTTTTAAAAATAAATGTAAGAAAATTTCTGTTTACTAAATGTTGTGAATTTCAGATTTAAACACCTGACCAACAGGAGGAAATCTATGGTGTAACTTGTTATTTTTATTAAAGTCCTGCAGGTTTTATTCTCTATCAGTTCTGGGTTGATTCCAGGATATGTTAAATATGAGATAACCAGACTATAGCATTTAAACTGAACTAAAGTGCACATGGGGTAAAGTAGACAAATGTGGCTTCTTGTTTGAAAAAGAGGGAGTAGGGGTTATAAGCCATTTTATTCCCATGGATTGAGTTTAAGACCATACCAGGGAACAGGGACAGATTCTCCCAGGAAAGAATGTGACACTTTCTTTATTTGGGGTAATTCTCAAATAGTAAAGTGAGTCTGACAGCATTCCTGGGCATGCAAAAGTTACTCAGAATTTGAGTCCAGAGAATCTGACAAAGAATGGATGCTGTTGCTGCAATCATTTGTACGTTAACAACACCATCCTTATGAAGAGGCCTCATCAATTTTGCTAGGAATTACAATACCTGGTAACTTGGTTGCTTTCTCAGCCAAAATAGGCAAGAACTGGAAAACATTTCCAAACCTTTGACACAACATTTGAGTTATCTGTTTGCACAAATTTAGGTGTTTTATGCGTGTGTGTGTGTGTGTGTGTGTGTGTGTGTGTGTGTGTGTGTGTGATGCTGTGACGTGACTTCTACATTAGTTATTTAGCTGAATTTAAAAAGTATTGACTGTATTCACAATGCCTCTACTTCTGAACTGTTAGCAGGTAAATCATTAGGTGAATTTAACTCAACATGAAGGTGGCTGCTAGGGACTATGAAGGCAGAAGGGAAAACAGGAGAGCAGGCACCCAGATCTGGTCTAGTCTTTGGACTAGGTCTGTGTACTTCCTGTCCTTTGGAGAATAAGGTAGTTGCTCACCAAAAACTTTCCTCAATTTGAAATTACTTTATGTAGTAGATAACAATAGCTATTCAGTCACGATGAAAGTGTTTTCTGTTAAAGCTTGTTCTTGGAAGCAGCATGAACAATTCCTCCTTAGGCCACATTTCCTCTCCTTTCTGTCCCAGAGCACACTTGCAGACACAGGATCAAGCTCAGATCATTTAAGGAGCCTACACCTCAGCAGTGTAGCAAGAGGTCCTGTCCTCTGAGTCCCAAAGTGCTGCCCAGGCCTGTGCAGGACACATAGAGGCCCTCCCTGCCTCAGGGTGCTTTGACAACAACAAGCTCAGTCCTGCCTTGGCCTGGAAAGCAGCTCTTGGAGGTGTAAGAAGCACTTGGGTGGTTCACCCTTCTGTCCCATTTACAGGAGTCTTGTGGCCTTGGGCCTTGTAGTGAGAGCTTCCAAGACACTGCCTTCTACATTGGGCACAGGAGGGAGAGAAAAACCAGAATTTCACCAACTCTGTCAGCAGTATGTTCCCAGAAAGCTATTAAATTTGTGGCTCCTTTTGTGTGAGGCTGATTTCTATTTGGCTTTGAATTGTTGAGGGCTATTTCCCCCTTAATGAAAGTGTTGTCTGGGTGAAAACTATATCCGGTGGAAGGGAAATTGGTTGATTTTTTTTAAGATAGGTGCCCAATGTCCTACTTTCCTATCCGAGGGAAGATTTTCTGCAGACTACAAAAATTGACAGCATTGTCCAGGTAATAACCACCGTCGACAATATTTTCAAAAGGGCATTTGAGTGATGAAAGCATATGGATATTGCTTTTTCAAATAAGCAATTCTCTGTTCTGGGCTTCTTTGATTTTATAAGGGGTGGGGGAATGGAGTTGGGAGCAGCGGGGGGAAAGGGCCACACACTGGCAAAGAGATGCCTGCTTCCTGTTAGGCCAGTCCTGGAATACCGAAGTGTTCCTCGCCTTTAGCTGGAGTTCCGGGATCCGAACAGACCGCGGGCCGCCGAAGTCCCCCAGCGCGGCGGCGTTGATGTAAAGAGTCAAAGGGGAATCCCAGGAACAAGCAATAACATGCCTTGCACTCCTCTGCCCTTACAGCAGGACAGCGCAAGCCCTGCGAGTCGGCCGGCTTTCAAGCGGCAGGGTAGAAAGTGCGCATTCTTCTTTTAAACAGAATGTCTAGCTTTGAATCAGTTCAAGAAAGTTCCCTTGGGACAATTCTGTCGTCTCGAAGCTTCAGCTCTCATTTTAAGACCTAACAGTTGTCACCATTTTAATTAAAGAGAGGCGGGCAAGGCTGCTAGCCGGCGCCGTCGGGTCAGCGGCTTCTGTGCGCTGCGGAGTCGTAAGGCGGGCCCTGCTGTCGCCTCCTGCCGCCTTCTCCGGGTCACCGTTCATCCAGGCCCGCCTCTAGTTTGCTGGAAGTTGCGGTCTTGATTTATCCGCTAGTCAAGTTCGAGATCGGCTCTTTTTCACTGTGTCAGCACTACCCCCTCCCGGAGCTTGGTAAACACACCGCGCTCATTTTTCTGCTGCAGATTGGCATGTTGACGACTCTGCTTGAAGGAATGTGACAATAAAGTGGGGAACCAAAGCTTGGCAAGCACTTAATCAAGGATAAAAAGGTTCCGCTGTAAGGATGTCACTCAATTTATTGTGAAAGTCGAATGAATTACGTTTAATGAAAGTGCTCCCCAGATGAATATTACCAGCAATTTCCTGAGTTGGCTCTGTCAGCTTGAGATGAGGAAATGCCAACCCAGATCAGAAAAGAGCGCCTGTCTCAATTACTATGCAAGCTTTCCAAGAGCGGCTTTTTATTGAGATGATATGTGTTGGCGGCTTCTTCTTGCCCCTCGCGCGCGCCCAAGAACGTTTGTTTATTTTTCAACTTTGTCGTCTGCCCTCCCCGGTCCTGGCTGTTGTTTAAACTTCCGATGAGCTCACTGCCTCTCTGCTGCCGGCTGCAAACCTAATCACCTCCTCTGTAAACAGCTTTCCCAGAGTGCTTTATTTACTATGGAGGTGGTGTGTGTGTGTGTGTGTGTGTGTGTGTGTGTGTGTGTGTGTGTGTGTGTGTGTGTGTGTTGGGGGGTGGGTATACAGACAGAATTCCCTTGCTAGATTGCCCTTTACCTTACTTAGACAGCCCCTCCTTCTAGTCTGGAGCTCTGGAGGGTGGAAACCCAGGAGTTGCGTGGAGCACGGGTAATGAAACTGAGCGCTGAGAGGGGTCCCAGGAGCAGCAAGAGGGCAGCACGAGCCCCTCAGGCTGAGCTCTAGAAAAGCTCTCCCAGTTCACTCTTCCTTTAAATGAATGAGGGTATTTTACTGGCTCAAGCCGGAAATGGGATGGGAGTGAAGTGGGGGTGGGGATTCACAGGCCCAGGCGGAGCACATCGTCTCATCTGCATGAGAATGGGGAACCGGGAGGCTTTTCTTGTACTGTTTCTTTCTCCTACAATGTGACAAATTGTTGCTTGGAAGAGCCAAGTGTTCCTTTAGAAACTGGCTGCCGGGGGCTTTGCGCGTCCCCGCGGAACCTGCCTCCAGTCCGGCCTCATCCACTTTACCCCGGCGCCCTAATACAAGACCTGCAGCAGCCAAAGGCTCGACCAAGGCCAAGTACACTGTTCCCGCAGGAAGGAGGGCTCTTCCCTCACACACCAGGCCCTAAGTCCTACTCTCGCCGCCTCCCCCTGCTCCCAGATGATTTGGAAGACCATATCAGTCATCTTTGTAATAACTGAGAAACTTTCTTCGACGTAATAGTCTTCATCCCCTTCACTCGGCGACTCACTCCTCAACCCAAAGCTGCCTTGTCCAGGCTAGGAAGGTTTCAAGCCCTAGTCAACCACACTCACGTACTTCATTGTCTACTTTTTGCCTCCTGTGGTCAGGAGAAAGCCCAGCAGGTTTTATGAAAATACGATTGCAGCTCTCTCTCTTGCCTTTGGACCTCATGCCATTACATGAAAACATTGCTTCTGGGAAACTTTTGGTCTCCTTCACCGACCTTCAGTGCTCCTGGCGATGCAGGGTGGTCAGCGGCGGTTCTCCAGCGGGAAGTGGATTGGAGCGCGAATGCGCCGGGTGCCTCTTCCCGGCCTGGAGAGCGATCTTCAGCACCACGGCCAGTGCCTCAAGCCCCGCCCCGCCTGGTGCTCAGGGCCTTCCCGCAGTCCTCCTTAAAGCCGAAGTTAGGATGCTCGCTGTCTGCGGACGTCCCTAACCACCCCGGCGCGATTTAAAAAACCCACTTTCTCCTGCCAATCATCTAGGAACACCAAGCTCCAATCGCTGGGCCCCTAATGTGTCTGTGGTCAGAACCTCTGGTTTACAACCCCCTCCTCGGACTCCGGTTTGGGGTGGGGAGTCACGTGGTTATCAGTTTATTAGGGGCGGGGGCGGGGGCGGGGCACGAGAATCCTGGTTTCTCTCACTTTTCTTGTTTATTAAATCTATCTTTCCCCCAAATCAGAAACATGTATCACGTAATGTGCAGCTAAAAGACTCTTTAGCAATGTGCAAGTCACAAACGAGGAAACTGAGGCGTCGAGAGTTAAACCGTCTTTCTTTTCCCAGGAGCAAAATCGTTTGGGCAGAAGGTATATCGGCCCATCATCACCCTCACTGAGAAGTGACTGGAGCTACCTAAAGGCCCTGCTAGATAAGGCGCCTTTAAAATATTGAGCTCTGAGGAGGGGTGGGGGTGGGGGTAGGGGGCTAGAAGAGTCCTAATTATTATGAATTTCTAAAGGATAGTAATTATTCACGGGGAGCAGGACAAACCACTGCCTGGGCAAGGGAATCGATATATTTGCTATCGAAAGTGCCTGGCTCGCCTTTAATGCAGACGAATGGGGATGCAGCCTCATTATTTTCCGTGGTTAGGTTCACCGGCGTGGGGCCTGATGCAGCGTGGAATCTATCATCATTAGAGTTCCTTTTTATTTAACAAACAACAACAATCCGACTTAACCTCCCCTCTCAAAGACAACAATAACAAAAAGCCGTCCGCATCATCACACAACAGCCCTCCTCCCCCACTCCTCTGCTCCCCTGGGGCTTCTCCGTGCACTCTGGAGGTGACTCTGCAGACACTAAAGTGTTCGCGGCGCACAGCCCCAGTCACACAAGCTGATGTGACCCAGAAATAAACTCGATAGTACCGGGCGCTGACGCTAGGGGTTGTCTGTGTCAAAGGCTAAGGTTGGTGTGGAAGTTGGCTGATTCTCTTGTCTCAGCTGAGTCAATCTTTTCATGCCATCGGATTCCTCAAATCCCCGCAGTATTCAAGGAGGACCCCTAGCAAGCAGTGCTCCCTCGACCCCACAGGAGAAGTCAGCTCGTAGAAAGATGGGTTCCAGAGAAAGAAAAGGAAGGAAGGAAGGAAGGAAGGAAGGAAGGGAGATTTTGGCGCATTGTCCCCCGAGTGTTCCCCAGGTTCCGGGTGAGGCAATCCCCACCTAGCTTCCTCTCTGTGAAATTCCATCTTTTTGCCTGTAGGCCAGTCTTCCACAATATTCCAAGACCTAGCTAGGAAAGGCCCCCACCTCCACCACTGAGGGCACTGAACCAGCCAGGGTCCTGCCTCCTGGATTACAAGTGTTTCTCAGTTTCTCCTCCCTTCTCCAGACTTAATTCCCTGGCATGATCCTCACTATTCAGAGGTTTCCGGATGTTCCAGTGAGTGGCTTCCGGTATGAAACTTATTGGCAGGCAGCCATTCCCTGAAATGTTTTAGTTACTATGGTTAACTGAGGCATGTGTGTTGGTTTGTGAGTTCTGGCGTTCATGTGGTAGGTCCCTCTTATTACAGCTCAATGATTGCACAGAAAACAGATGCGGACCTAAGAAAACCTAACGCCTCCTTTGTTAAAGTAAAACAATTATAGTCATAACAACAACAAAACAAAACAAAAATTGTGGACTTAAAGGCATTAAACTAAAAATATCTGTCCACCCCATTCGACTTCCTTTTCTTTGGAGCATAACCATTCCTGGTGTCTGTGGTTCCCTGAATACCTGTATTTCCTTGTTCTTAGACACAGCCAGCCAACACACTACCAGGACTGTATGATCTACTGACATCATTTCCTCTCACCACCTTCATTTTTAGAGGCTTTATAATTAAACTCTGTGAGATATATGGAACATACATCCAGGGGAGAGCCTTTTTATTTATATTTATGTAGCACACCTACAAGGAAAATTAAAGAAGTGCTTATATTGAAGTAATAAGCCTGCTTTGATATCAGCAGAAATGTCCTTTTAATTCAAAACTAGAGAGCCATCTCTGTGAGACCAGACCCCACAGTCGCACCTCTTTACAGAGAGGCCCCACCAACGTGAAAAAGACATTGACTAGCTTGTACTAACTTACATGAACAAAAGGCCAGGCTTCTACTTACTAATAACAGGCACTGTAATGAGTGCCCTCTGGTGTGGGAAGCTCAACAGGAAGAGCAAGTTGCCTCCAGGCCCCGCCTGCCTCTCCACACCTCTACTCCACCACAAGGTGCAAACTCACCTCTAACAGGGTCTGACAGAGACAGCATGGTGAGCCACAGTGGAAACGGGCAGAATTTTGATAAAATTGAGTCAGAGACTAAAAACAGGAGGCCCTGATGGTTCCCTCTCCAAGAGGTTACTGTTTCAGAAGTTGTGGTAGAAAAGCTTAGAGGAATTTTCTTGCTCTTGAAGATTCCTTTTCTTTTACAAAGCAAACATGGTACACAGAACACACCAGAGGTAGGTTTTTGTTTTTGTTTTTCTTTTTAACTTCTTCAAAGGAGTCGGTAGGAAACTATTGTGGGGAATTTATTTTCCCCCACCTCCTCCCACCCCACAAGTTCTTGTTTTTACATTTTTGCCTTGGGGTTCCCAGCAGGTTTTCATTAATACCCACCCATCAGTATTTTGATCTATAGTATGAAAATAATGTTAACTGAGAAAAATCACTGGCGTGGTAACTGGAAATGCAGCCGCATATATAGACTCCGATTGGACTTGGAATTCAACCCCTCTCCTTGTAACCTTGTAGCTGGGTATTATTAGAGACCCACAGGTATATAAAACAGCTTATATAAAATTAATGGACTGCTTTACATTCACAACCTCCTACTTGTGAAGCCCTTGTAAAATATTGCACCTGTTTAAAATAGGAAGATTATAAAGTCAAGTTTGCTGTGCAATCGATAGTTGTAAATGCTTCAGTGAAATGTTTGATTGTTTTGAGTGAGTTTGACAATGTGATGGAAATTTTATTGTCCGTTTTTGTGCATTGATGTGCTAATCATAAGGTTGTCCCTTCTTTTATGTACTTGACTCATTTTGAAACTGAATGTTCAGATTTCAAGGTAACATCTAAGGGCATAATAAAAAGCATTTAGGAGAGATCTATCTATATTGTCTTACCCGATTAGAAAGAAATCCATGGATTACTAGGAGGTCACTGATGGGAAAAGAAATTCTCTAACAGCATTTCATTGTCTTCTTTAAAATTATCAAGAGCATATTTATGGAAGTTGTGCCTCGTTGATTTTTATGTGTATATTAGAATAAGAAAATGGAAAGAAGTTTTTATATCAGCTCCAAACTTCATAAAAATGACTTTCTAAATGCAGATAAGTTATTTTTAAAGGAAATCTCTTGTCATTCAGGCAATATTTGGAAAATTTTCAGATCCTTGTTCTTTTCTTCCTTAAAACAAATACAAAACATTTTTTCAAGTATTCTATGATTTGTTTCCGCAGACATTTATGAAATGTCGTAGGCCCCCCACTATGAACTTCTTCTGTTCCTTACTCTGAATTTTCATGATGAGGAAAGGGTAACTGAGAATTATGCATGGCAAAAAGCCATGGAAACATGTTTAAATCCTGTCTTTTTCCCTAATTCACTCTCAGGTAGCCAGAATCATTTTTGCCTCCCTGGCAGAACTGCTCATGCATCAGTTCCTCTAAATTAATAACAAATTGCCCGACTTACCCAACAGGTGGGCTGATTGCTGATGTTGCCCAGGATTCAATGGGAAGCTCTCAAATGTATGAACTGGACTCTATGAGGCCCATTACACTTTCTCTTTAAAACATTTCCGTGAAAATGTCACTATTAATCCAAATTTAATTTTCAAGTCTATTGGCATAATATTGTAATTTGTTGTTGGGCAGCTGGGTTTGTAACAGGGTGAAACATGCTCTCTGCAATTGAAAATTCGAAATGCTCTTAGTCAGATCATCAATTTGTGGATAATTTCTTGTACCATAGCACCATCATTTATTGTTTTCCAGAGTTAAGTGCAGAGAAAAATGCTAACTACTGAGTATGAAAAGAAGTTATTCATGCGTTGTACTGGCTACTATTTCTTTGGCCTCGATGTGGGATGTAATTGCTATTGATGTGGAGAATTTGCGGAACACGACACAGTTTTTGCCTCTTTCACAAGAAATATTCAGTTGAATGATGAGCACCTCATGTTAGATTTTCAACCTTATTTCTTTCAGTTTAACAAGTCAGAATTATGAACAGCTGTACCAAACAGGCCAGCACAGTTTCTGGTCATTACCAAAGTAATGCAGGGCTGGTGTTAACATCCAATGAGTCAATTTCAGGAGGTTTACATCTCCTGAAAAATTACTCTACAGAGAGGAACACGAAAAGGAAACTTAAAGAGGAAGCTTAAAAAGGAAACGACTTGGCTGTGGATGTTTAATCCTGCCTTGCATGCTTGACTGAGATCCTTCACAGTCAGAATCACTCTGAGCAATGTGAGGCCAGGTACATTCATGCAGCTTGAGGGATCACTTCCTCCCATTTTCCTTGAGAAAATGTTGAAAAGTGTGTGTGTGTGTGTGTGTGTGTGTGTGTGTGTGTGTGTGTGTGTCCATTAACAGAAGCGTTAAAGATGAATCCACATCTCTAAAGATGACTGATATCCCCCAAAGACACCACCCAGCTTTCACTTTCCATTTGGTGGCTAATACAATGACTGCTGAATAGTTATTAACAAGGAGTTCATGGTAGAAATACACTCCTGATGAGCAGAAAGAGAGTCCCTTTCTCCATTCTAATGAAGACTTGCTCACAAAAGGGAGAAAATGCCCCATATTTGGTCATTCAAGGGTCTTTTCTTTAGCTCATTTGTTGCAATTTTTAAAGGTGGAAACATTCAGAAAGACTTCTTTCTTTTTTGAGAGGAAGATAATGGTAAATATATTTTTCTTAAGTTTTATAACCTTGGAGCAAACTTCATTTTTCAGACCCTCAATTTCTTTATTTGTAATATGTGCTAATAACTCTTCTGTTCAGTAGAGTTATTGTGGAGGATTCACTGAGTTAATGTGAGTAGAAGGATGAGTAGAATACAGCAATGATGATGAATTAATAAAGACAAATATTATTACTCTTTAAAAAGAAAGGTTTCCGGGCCAGCTTTCCTTATTCCCTGCAGAGCCCTTGGCAGGATGACACACAAGGAATAATGGATGGCTACCTTATTCTTTGTTGAGCTTTTTTAGCAGCTGGTTTCTGTACAGACACCCTTTGCTTCCCAGAAATTCATAATTATTTATTGTGGATAGTATGTATTGTTACTAAAACCAGAGGGAGAAAGTCCATTTCATATTTACTAGAGAGATATTTGTGGAGATGGCATACACTGAAGGTAGGATCAATGAAAAGATTAAACCCAGAGAAGGAATTCTGTGATGTTTTAATGTTGGAATCAATGTTAAGAATGGGTATGTAACACAAATTGCTAAATACTATTATTAATAAAAAAACTGTAGCCAGATATTGGGGTGAAAACTGAGAGATCAGAGAGACAGAACAAGCCACAGCCAACCTCACCTCACCTACTCCTCAGCTGATCCTGTTTCCTCAGACTGAAAGCCCCTGAGTCCTCACCCGGAAGGATTCTCAGCTGAACTGCTTAAAAAACCTCTAGTTCCTCATGCCTTATATATCTTTCTGCTTCCTGCCATCACTTCCTGGGATTAAAGGCATGTGTCCTTCCGAACAAGCAAAGACATGAGATCTCAGGTCCTGGAATTAAAGGTGTGTGCTACCACTGCCTGGCTCTGTTCCCATTGTGGCCTTGAACTCGCAGAGATCCATTTGGATCTCTGCCTCCCGAGTGATAGAATTAAAGGTGTGTGCCACCACTATCTGGCCTCTATGTCTAATCTAGTGGATGGCTCTATCGATCCCCAGATAAATTTATTATGGTGAACAATATATCAGAGGACATAATATATCACCACATGGGTACTCAGATATAATTTGGGAGCAGTTAAGTTTTGAGCAGTGTTTAATTTTTTTTAAATTTAGTCTTTTTTTTTTTAAAGATTTATTTATTTATTATGTATACAGTGTTCTGCCTGCATGTATGACAGGCCAGAAGAGGGTGCCAGATCTTATTACGGATGGTTGTGAGCCACCATGTGGTTGCTGGGAATTGAACTCAGGACCTCTGGAAGAGCAGCCAGTGCTCTTAACTCCTGAGCCATTTCTCCAGCCCAGCAGTGTTTATTTTTAATTTAGTTTTTAACACTTGAAATTCTTTTACAATTTTTACACAGTGCAATAAAAACTGAAAGCCCAGTGGGTTTTCAGATCTCAGGATCTATGGGCTGGCAGAGTTTCACCTTTGAAATTTATTTTAGGTGAACACCTGGGTGTGGCATCTCATGAACTCCCTGAAAATTCTGCCTAAGTTAGTTTTGAGCAGCATATGATAGATTCACTGTCCTTATTATATGCTGCTCAAAACTTTTATAAGCCACCAAATACATCATTTGAAGTCATTGGGGTTAGTGCCCAAGGAGAGGTTTTTTTTGTTTTTTGTTTTTTGTTTTTGTTTTTGTTTTTTTAATTTAAATATGAACACTTACTTTGTGTCTTAGATTTACCGGAGAGTGGAGGAAGATACAGAAATAACACCAAAAGATAAAATGTTCTGTCTTTCTATGTCACTAGGTCCTTGTACATTCTAGGCAAGTGCCCTATTACTGACCTACAAGTTACTTCTCTTAATAATGTTATGAGATGAAATTAGATCCTGCTTATATCATTAATATTGCAATGTTTTTATACCCATCTTAGTGATCTTCATAGTTTCTCATTTTACAGATGAGGAATAAGTGAGATATTGAAGGTATAATTGGTGAAAGACAACGTTTTATTTCAAGTGGTCTTATATTTGAGTCAAGGCTTTTGGATACCATATTGTATTATGTCTGTTTGTTTGGATGTTGATCTTTATATATGCATGTGCATTTGTGTATACAATATAATTATGAGCCTGGAATATGAGTCTCATTCAAATTAAAACAAAACAAACAACATAAAACATTTCTTTGGCCTTCCTGTGGGAAGAGCTTGCCTGAGTAACTGGGGCATGTATAAAATTTCAGGTATTACTCCTGTAGGACAACAGTTTTATTAGATGTGGGGGCTTCTCATTAACAGGGGATAAAGTCAATCAATATAAGTTTGGTATTGATAATTGTTGATTCTAACTTGTGATGATGATGGCATGTAAGGCTTAAGCTCTTTAGGAAGTCTGTATCTATTGGCCTAACCAATATGAAAAATGATCACTGGGTCTCAGGGTAAAGTAATAAATTAGATCAGGGCATAAGGCACAGTGTCACCGTCATCTGTGGTGGGGTTTAAAATGATCCATAACATCTGCATCTTTCTTAACAAATCACACACACACACACACACACACACACACACACACACACACACACTTCTTTGAACTGCTTGCTGTGCCTGGGCAGGTAGAAGTGAGGTGGGGGATGCTGAAAAGAGATGTTTGTGAGAGGTGATCATATGTCTGAAGCAGAACTTCTAGTTTTCCTGGGATGTTTATTTTCAAGGATCTGTCTGGTAACACGTATTACACACACTCAGAGAAGGAAGTCCACAGCCTTCTATCAGTGGAATCTTTGTACACAGATATGGACGAAGAAATTAGAACAACTATATCTGCTTAGCTTTTAAAATATGTAATGGTAAAGAAGAGTTCCAGATGGTTTAGTTCTATGTAGGTATTTCTGTTACATTCTGATTGGGTGGTTTTAAGTGAAAGTAACAAAACTCTCACAAAATATTTTATAGAATTCTGAAGTTTCAATAGAATCTAGAACACTTTCTATTTACTAAGAACAAAAGTAGGTTCAAGATTTTCCTGGCCAGTATGGAAATCCTCTGGCAGGAGATGATGGGAAAGAGTCTGTTTCATTTCAGTCTTATGCTACATTTGACCTTGGGAGAGCTTAGTTGTGCCTTGGGGCAAAAAATTAAATGTTCCATTTTGCAGCAGTATCATCTTTCACCTTTATGTCGATTTAAAAATGTAAATAAAATTGCTTTCTGTAAATGGTACACATGAAGGTCATGTTCATATTCTCTGCAAGAATTCAAAATGCCATTGGAGCCATCATTGGCTCAATGGATACTAATATGTTCTATTAGTTTCTAGTAATCTACTTTTGAAGCATTTTATGGCCCCATATTTTTATGCCTAGTTCCTAGTTTTTGAAATAAGAAATCAGAAATAAACCTTTTAGCACTTCATTGTAGACTTATTTATAGAATGTGTGCTTTCAACTCTGAACTTTTAAAAATGCCAAACCTTCCTAGAATACATTTCCTTAGTCATTAAAATGGCCTGAATGGAAATCTGCAATGAGAGAAAAATATGCTCTTGAAAGAGTTGGGGGACCCATTCCTTTTCCAATTATCATCAGTGTTTTTTATTCCTGCATATTGTTCTCCAGGAAATAAGGTTTGGAATCCTTAGCAGCAACCAATGGACTTGGAAAGTAAAGCAACCGCCACTTTCTTTGAGAGAAGGGGTTTGAATTCTTTTCATTGCAATTTGGATAATAAGACCCTGATACACCCTTGTGTTTAATTGTCATGATTCTGATTGTTAATGGCATTTGATTGCTTCTTCTGGAGGCACCTGTCAGCCTTTTCTGAAGCACAGATGGCTTTATCAGCACCAGGAGGAGTTTCTTTTCCGTACTGACCTTGAGCTACACAGCTAATTTGGAGACAATGAACAGGACCAATGTTGTCGCAAATTTTCTGTCTGTCTTTGAGAGATGTTGAATATTCTGCAATGATTTGAGATCACACCTTTTCAAAAGCTTCTAGGTTATCATTCTTTTACTGTGAAGAGCATTGATTCTCTCTGAGTAGCTGTGTGATGATTCTTCAGTGATCAAGGCCATGCGCTAAGGTGAGAGTTCGTGTTGTTTACTTAGGATGGTTCTACTTTATGCCTTTGGCATAAGTCATATATCTCCTGTTAGTTTTTGAAATTTCCTGGTTTGGATGATAAAGTGTATGAACTTACATATAATGTAAGATTCAAATGAGTAACTGAGACAGGTTGATTATGAGTCTTTATAAAATGTTTCTGACAATGGAAGAATGTTTTGCAGGTAAGATGAGTATATACATTCACATTCATCCTTTCCCACTGTGCTTCAGGGTCCTAAGGAATTTGCTTAGAGTCTACCACTATGATATTCCTCATGGAAAACAGTCTGTACTCCTTTCTTTAAAAATCTTGAGGAATCTTAAATAAAAATTGAGTAGTACAGTTAATCATGGGAAAAGACATTATGAGAAGACTGATTAATTAGCTACTGTTTGATGCTAGAGGATGTAACAATTTAGGGGAGTGAGTAGGACTCAGAAAATGACCTTTGTCCATGCTTCTAGAGTAAAGAGATAGACAGAAAAAGCTTACTCTAACCAAAATACTGTTTTGATAATGATAATGACCTTTCCTTTATGAAGAATCTCTGAAACACTAGAACATTTTCCTTTTTAATATGGTGGCTCAAAAGAGTCTATTTAGAAAAGGAAGTCTCTCTCTCTCTCTCTCTCTCTCTCTCTCTCTCTCTCTCTCTCTCTCTCTCTCTCTCTGTGTGTGTGTGTGTGTGTGTGTGTGTGTGTGTGTATATGTGTATCCAGGGTGTTTTTTTTCACAGCTAGATACAAGCTACAGTTATCTGAAAAGAGGAACCTCAGTTGAGAGAATGCCTTCATCAGACTGCCTGTAGGCAAGTGTGTGGTACGTTTTCTTGATGATTGTCTGATGTGAATGGTCTCACCTCACTGGGGCAGGACCACTTGGTAGTCTTGAATATTACAAGAAAAGCAGGGTGCACAAGATGTGGGGAGGAATCCAGTAAACACTGTTCTTTTGTGGCCTCTATTTCAGTTCCTGCCTCTAGGTTCCTGCATTAAGTTTCTGTCTTAACTTCCTTTTGTGGTGGACTACAACTGTGAGCTAAAAATGAACTCTTTCTTCCTTGAGTTACTTTTGGTCATGGTGTTTTATCCTGGCAACATAAACCCCAACTAAGTGTATATATGTGTGTATAAGGGCACGTGCACACATGTGTGCATGTGTTTAAAAAAAGTAAAAAGAAAAAAATCTTCAAATTAGTCATGGAAGAACTCAAGGTAGAGTTAAAGGCTTATTTTTCTGGATTTTGTCTTCCTTCCCTTAGAATGTTAAGGGTTCTTCATCCTGGCTTGTTTCTCTGAATCCCAGCTTTCTCCGCTGACAAGACCATACAACTTTTTATTGTAGTCTTTTTGTAAATATATTACTACTGAAACTTCAGGTAAACAGTTACACCTTAGACCTATTGAATATTATTTCTATTCTTATTTCATCAATATTTGTTATATACTTCAAAGATATATTTTTCATTTAATATCATAGTTTATTCTTTTATTTTTCCACTTTTCAAGACAGGGATTCTCTATGTATCCCTGGCTGTCCTGTATCCCAATCTGTAGACCAGGCTTGCCTCAAACTCACAGAGATCTGTCTGCCTCTGCCTTCCAAGTGCTGGGATTAAGGCATGTGCTACCATGCCTAGCTTATCCTTCTATTTTTTTATGTCACTACATAGACAACGGTAGCCCTCTAGCCTGCATCCTCTGCCTCAGTCTCTGGAACACTGGGATTATAGGTCTGTGCCATCTCTAGTCTTTCCACCACATTAATATATTCTTCTTTAGGGCTCCTGTAGTGTGTGTGTGTGTGTGTGTGTGTGTGTGTGTGTGTGTGTGTGTGTAATGCATTCTCTGTTCACACTTTAGCTCAGTTTTCTCATGGTAAGGAATTCAAGCAATTAGTCTCCAAAGCAAAGGCAACAGCCCCTGTGATGATGGGAAGGACAGAATAAGCATTTCCCTTGTCTATATCCAGTGGCTTAATCTCCTTTTCTAATACGCATCATGTAGCCATCTTTTGATTGTGCCAAATTTTTTTCTGACAATGGATAAAACATTCAAAATATTTGGGGCTGGGATATGGTGGTTATGGGGATTGATGCTAGAATCACTTCAAAAATTCTCTTGTTTTTCAAATGCAATTTCAAAAAATGAGCTGGATCCTCCTTTCTTGGTAGGAAGCCCCAGGGAAGGTTGCTGTTTCTGAAATTCAGAGATTGAGTATATTCCCTTCTTTGCTTTTTGGGGAAATCTTGTCAGGAATTGCACCCCAGACATCTGATGTGTGCAGACTTTGGGCAAGTAAGTTTTCTGAAGTAACAACTGGGCAGATAGTTTTATTAGGATTTATAAAGAACTTTGTGCTTTAAGAAAATTTAAATTACTTTTTAGGTTCCCTTATCTGAAGAATATCTGAACTGTGTGATTTGCAATTGCTGGGAGGAATATTCAATAATGGTGCCACCAAACTCCAAAAGTGAATGGCTCTTATGCTATATTACATACAGATTATGCTTTTAAAATATTTTGTAGACATGAATTATAAAATAAAAGATTAGAATAGTGTGTCTCTTTTAAATGACAATACTCTGGAGATAGAGGCTGGCAAAGTTATATGAGTTTGAGGGCAACCTGGTCTACATAGAAAGTTCCAGACTAGCTAAAGCAATACAGTGAGATCCTGTCTCAAAATGTGCAAGCAAGCAAGCAATCAAGCAAGCAAGCAAACAAACAAACAAACAAGAATAATGCATTTGAGATTTGACAGATTTCTAGTTAATTTTGGGATATTGATGGACTAATAGACAATATTATTGCCTTAGGTGTTTAGAATTTAAGGAAGAATATAACCACTATAACACAAAGCAGAAAATTAACCTGTGCACTGTGTAATATGTTTCTTCTGTAAAACTCTTTAGCTTTCCAAGTTTTTAGTTGATTTTGTGCCTTAGTTTGTAATGATGACTGCAGTAATAGACTTGGGGCCAACTCACAGATAAAGATTGTCTGAGTTCAAGTTACTATTGCTGTTACAAAAAAACCATGACCAAAAGCAACTGGAGGAAGAAAGGTTGGTTTCAATTACACTTCCACATCACAAACCTTCACTGGAAGAAGTCAGAACAGGAACTCAAGGGGCTAAACCTGGAATCAGGAGCTGATTCAGAGGCTGTGGAAGGGTGTTGCTTACTGGCTTGCTCAACCTGCTTTCACATAGAACCCAGGACCATCAGCCTGGGGATGGCACGACCTAAAATGGGCTGGGCCCCTCCCCACTCATCACTAATTAAGAAAATGCCCTATAACCAGATTTTATGGAGACCTTTTCTCAGTTGAGGTTCTCTTCTTCCAGATGACTCTGGCCTGTGTCAAGTTGGCATAAAACTAGCCAGCACAAAGATGAAGATCCTCAGAGGCATGTGATTGATAGTCCTTTTCTCTGACTCTCAAACACATCTCTCTTTCCTCTACCTATGACATATTAAAATTATGAATGGGTACAAAAATTCTCTTTAGAATGAGAAAAGTGTCTCTAGAATGGAGTTTCTGACTTGTTGGAAAGGTTAAGAATGATGAGCCAATTGATCATTAGTATCTGTGTTTATTGGAGCCCCAACATTGAGACTTCACACTCAAATGGGCCATATCTAAACTTTTTGACATTTCATCTTCTTCGTAATTTTCATATTTAGCAGTCATCTTTCCTAGGAGTTGCTGTATTATATATAGCACTCTTGGTGAGTTGTGCTTCAGAAATAGAGAATGGAAATATGAAAATAATTGTATATAAGTCTAGAACTCTAATTTATGTTACTGAATTCATCATTTGGGCAGTTAAACATTATTAGAATGAGTCATAGGCCTGAAGAGTTGGGTATTTGTGTTATATTGTCAGAAGTAACCTTGAAATGGATCTTGTTTGATTATTTTCTATAAGACTAATATAAATCAACAAATGATTCCATGAACTATATAATTAATTCTCCTAGAATTTAATGCAATAAAAGGGAACTACTGCAGTGCTTGCAGAACTGTTATAGAAAACAGATTGGCTTGCATCAGAGATCAATTTGTAGCCATTTTAAAATACTATCCCAATGACTTTAATCAGTTGGCATAGTATTCTATGCCTGAAGGAAATTGATGTTCTTTATTGTGTCTTCATGAGTAATCTCTGGCCCTGTTGTCCTTTGTAGTGTCATTGAAATAGGAAATGAGCAGATCTTCTCATGGTGATCAAGGCTGTTAGGGCTTTGGCAGAAGGGAAAAGGTAAAGCTTTATCTCCAAGCCAGGCTATGTCAGCTAACAATGGATGCTGGTTTCCCACTTTGTGTTCACCATCTGCACAGCTCTACAGCCTGGATTGCCACTGCTATCTAGAGACAGTGGTGCTTCCCAGAAAGGGTACGAATATGAACAGTGTTCTAGACTGTAGTGTTAACATTTCCAAGCAATCTGTGAGCTCAAGGTGGGAGGAAATTGCCTGCTGCTTATCAGCGTCCACATTTTGTTACTTCTTCCAAAAAGGTTTGGGCCAATGCTCAATATCAGATGCTGTTGGAAGCCACTAACCTATAAAATATTGAGTGGGTTGTTAGAGTATTCAGTGGTGTGCTTTTTTTTTTATTCAAACCAAATATGAGATGGCAGGGCTTCCTTTCCATATGTCTCAGGGGCTATTTCTTTGCCAATCATTCATTTGCCAACCCTTAAACAAAAGGGACAATTCTCTGGGATAGTGGAACACTGAATATTTTTCTAGATGTAATCTCAGCTCTGCTATAGAAAGGAGGTGATATGGGTGTGGATAGGTGGTTTTATTTGTGGAGAAGTGGAGGCACATAGTAGTTAAATGGCTTACCTGGGTTGTACATGCTGGAGTTAGAACTCAAATCCACTGACTTCCATTTGCTAGTGAGAGACATTAAGGGTAGGATTTTATACTGTCTTACTGCTTGCCTGTAACAGAGTGGGAGAGTCATGTGACTCCAAATCAAGCTGTTTATAAGGAAAGTACAAATTCTGGATCATCCTGGGAACAGCTGATTAACTTGTGGATCTTTGTATTGGTAATAATGATAAGGAATGAATGTGGTAATTGTGCATCAGTATTTCTTGATTTCAAGGTTGCCACAGTTGGAGCAATTTCATGAGATAATCTTCCCTTCCCTTTAGAATACACAGAGGCTGTGGGTCCTTGAGTCTGGTCCAAGTTGCTGTGTGTGCTCAGCATCTGACAAAAATGATGAATGGAGCTGCAGGTTCAAGGAAACAGAGGTCTTATTGGAATGACATCTGCTTCTCTTCCAGGCCAGACATGACATACCAGGGATCAGTGAATCATGGTGGAGGAGGAATTTGACAGGCTTGAAAACATAACTTTTTTTCTGGTCTATTTGATTTTGGACCAAAAAACTGGACCCAAACAAAAGCAGTTGATTTTTCTATTAACCATGAAACTTGTACATGCAAATCTATAAAACTATCTTAAATTAAATCCCAGAAGAAATAAATTTCTGATTTTATGAGGCATGTAATTTGAGTTAGGCTGCCCTTTTATACCTATTTATTTGGTAGGATGGAGGTTGGCAGAAACATTTTGCCTTTGGCTTGTATTTCAGTATATTTCTTTGCTGATGGTTTCTGACTTTCCATTTGCATCCTGCAACTACTTTCTAGATAAGCTTTGCAGTTCTCAAACCACACATTTTAGTCTAGGTGTACTTCCAAGCATAGTACTCATATTGGAACAGAGACTCTTATGTCCACAAAGCTCAAATGAATGTTTTTGTTCATGGTGGACTTTTATACTGTGAAAGAACTATGAGTTCTTTATTTTTCAAAATGCTTTTAAAGAGGTATTTCAGACTCTTTAGCTATAAAAGAGGAAATTTTTCCTGGTTTTCCCACTTCATGCATGGTGGTATCAGGGTTGTGCCACTGTATGTAGCTGATGCAAATGAAAAAAAAAAAAATAGGGCTGGGGGGTCAGATCAGAGGTACCACTCTTGCTTAAGGGCCCGAGCTTGATTCCCAGCACTACAAAATGAAACAGAAGGGTCTCGACTTCTCTGATCTATGTAGTTGAAGTTTCTTAAGCAGCTTCAGAGCCTCTTAGAAAAAAACGAGAGAAACAACCAACTGATAGGCTCCCACAAAGCCAGTGTGTTCCTGGTTTCTATCTGCTGGATCAGAGTTGGTATACTGATGGGGCAAACGCTGAGCTTAGGTAGCAAGAAATCACGGCACAGAAAACAGTTTGGCCTGGAGGCCAGCATTCTAAACACAGCTGAAAAACTAAGAGTTAGTCACACACCGTTTTCCCTCACTGGAATGATGCTTTTCATTGCCCTAATTCTTGCCTAGTTTTGTCTTTTTTTCCCCGAGAACACTTGAAAGGAGCCTCAGAAGGCAGGTAAGCCTGTTTCATTGGTCCATTTGGTCTCATAGCACTTGGCATTCTCTCGACTGCTCATAAGTGCATTTCTGCGGCATTCTTCTTAGAGGGAACTCCTAGTGAATTCCACAGAAACTATTTGCGTATCCATTTCTTGCTTCTCAGGCTGATGGCAAAGGCTGGGTGCATGTTATTCTCTCCATCTTCTCTGTGTATAAGTTTCTGTCAGACAAAGGCAGACATTTCTGTCAGTTTTTGTTGCCAATTAATTAAAGTAATTTAATTTTTTTTCTCAATCTATAAAATTAAGAAGTTATTTAAACCAATTCCTTCAAGAGCAAAAGAAGGCAGAGTGATTTACTTCTTGTTTTTTTTTTTTTTTTTTTTTTTTTTTTTTTTTTTTTTTTGGTTTTTCGAGACAGGGTTTCTCTGTGTAGCTTTGCGCCTTTCCTGGGACTCACTTGGTAGCCCAGGCTGGCCTCGAACTCACAGAGATCCGCCTGGCTCTGCCTCCCGAGTGCTGGGATTAAAGGTGTGCCCGCCACCACCGCCCGGCTCACTTCTTGTTTAATGTTAAACAGCTAAGTCAGGTTTTTGGAGCAGTTCTTAAAAAAACGCCATACCAAAATGTTCACATGTAACTCTTTTTGTTTAATTCAAATAATTCACATATCTCTTAAGATTATATATATATATATATATATATATATATATATATATATATATGTGTGTGTGTGTGTGTGTGTGTGTGTGTGTGTGTGTGTGTGGGTTTCTGTGTGTGGGTTTGTGCATATGAATGTAATGCCCATAGAGGACAGAAGAGGGTGTTAGATCTACTGGAACTGGAGTTACAGGTGGTTGTGAGCCACTTAATGTGAGTGTTGGGATGAAAACTCAGGCTCTTTGCAAGAGGAATATATGCTCTTGACTGCTGAGCAGTCTTTCTACCCCCAGAATTAGAATACCTTAGAAGTTATGAAACTCTGATGTTTTACAAAAAACAAAATTGTGGTGCTAATGCAATGGAGACCTAATAATATTGCCTCTAGTCTGCCCCTTTCCTATATAATATGTGAGACTTAGCTGATGTGAAATGATGAACAATGATGCTACAAGGAGACTAGTCCCTTATCTTTTTTCTAGGGAAAGTTAGGCAAGTTATGATGAAATAAAGATCAATTCAGGATCACATAGCTACTTATGCAGGAGGGATCAAAAACCAGCTAGCCTCTCCAAGTCTTGGGATCTATGAAGTAGTGGAATGAACTTAACTATTTAATATCATTGTTAGCAAGAACAGCCCATAATTAATGAAAGAATGAAACAGACAGACAGATAGATAGATAGATAGATAGATAGATAGATACTGAGAAAAGACAGGTGTGTTACAATAACTTGAGTAGGACTTACAAATAAAACATTGCAAAATTTGGAGGCTAAATAATCATGACAATGGAATTTGGGGTAAGGCTAAGAAGAAACCCATGGCATCTTCCTCTTTAAAAACGGAATCTAGAAGTTGATTGTTGTCCTGGGATCTTATTCATTAGCCTATGATGACATAGAATAATCCCTCTACCACATAGTGTATTTCATATATTGATCCATTCATGACTTTCCTGAGATTTCTTTTTGTTCAAAAAGAAAGAGTGTAATTAACATTTTGTAATGTCTCTGTGGTCTAATAAATTAATAAATTATTAATTTATTAATTATTAATAAATTAATAAAGCATTAATTTATGCTTATCTAAGAATTTTAGTATTTTCCAGGCAAAGTGGTTAATGAGGACATAAAATTATGCATTTTACCCCCACTTCTAGATGAAAAGATATGAGAGAAGGATGATTAATTTTAGCATGTAGAGGCTTTTCTAGATTTTATAAATTAAGGCAAATACTGTTCACAAATTTCTTGGAGATGTGACAAACTGATTTATATTCCATTAATTTAACTCTGTTTAAGCAGAATCGTGAACTTCTGAAATAAAACACAAATTAATTAAATTGCCCAATAATATAATTACAGTTTCTTCAACAGTGAAAGCAACTTTGAGTGCCAGAATTTTGAAATGATAAACTGTGTTTTCAGTTTTTTTTGGGAACACGAGTAACTGTGCTCCGTCCTGTCATCATCTTCTAGAAACATCAATGCAAATGCATACACTTGTTTTTCCTGCTAATAACTCCAGTCTTGCTTTCAGTGTATTAGACTTGACCACTGGAGTTCCCTAATAGTGAAAGAAATTAGGTTTGTGGAGGAGGAAACATAGAAATGGGGTGGAAGTATAGGGAAAAAGAATAAAGGCCGGGAGCAGGTATCAGCTCTAAGTAGGAAGTCTGTATGCCTGTGAAGGGCATCACAAGAATCAATGGATGGGCAGATTTGCAATAAATACATGTCATAGGAATGGATTCCTGAATGAAATCTGCTGACTATCTCTTGTAAAGGAGAGCAGTCACAAAGTATATGAAATATAGGTGCTAAGCTGGACTGAGCTATGCAGAGATGACCTATGAATATGTGTGTAACTTTCTTTAGGGTGACAGTTCAGTGTGTGACATTTCTTGTGTTAGTATCAGGTCTTTCTGTCAGTTTTGTTCACGTGCGTAAACCAAAATGTCTTTATGTACAAAAGCAGCTTAGGACATACTAAATTCACTAATATAAGAATGCCAACATATCTTTTTATCCCAGAGTAAAGCTTTAATTTGTTTAAGAATTTTTTTTTATTAATTTTGCATACCAACCACAGATCCTTCTTTCATCCCTCCTCCCGCTCCCCCCAGCCTTCCCTCCACTGACCCACCCTTTATCCTTTCCTCCAAAGGAAAGGGGAGTCAGCAAAGCCTGGTATATTCAGTTGAGGCAGGACCAAGCCCTTCCCCCCTGCATCAAGGGTGAGCAAAGCATCCTACCATAGGTAATGGACTCGAGAAAGCCAGCTCACACACCAGGGATGGATCCTGGTTACACTGCAAGGGGCCCCTCAAACTGACCAAGCTACACAACTGTGTTCTGTATGCAGAGGCCCTAGTTCAGTCTCACGCAGGTTCCACAGCTGCCAGACTAAATTTTTATAACTAAATTTTCTTTGTAATTATTTCTGTTTAATTTTGAGATTATGATATTAAATCATATTCTCCTTCCCTTTCTTTTACCCAAATTGCCTGTGTACATCTCATGGTTTCACTCATTCTCTCCCATGACCTCAAAGTTCCAAAGATAAAGAGGGACTCTTCTTATATCTTTCCATGTTTATCTATTCATTGTTTCATACTAGATTTCACTAAGAGATAATAAAAAAATCACCACTACCAATATATAAATTTAGGTATTAAACCTTGTGAACAAAGTTGATTCCGCTTTGCCTGACATTTTGTGTAGAATTTCCCTGAACCAAGTCTGTCTCATTAGTGATAGGCTATGATCCGTGAGAAGTTTGGACCAACAAGCAGCTTTACTTTCACTTCTTACATCACTCGTTGGACATCTCACACTGGCCTCTCCAGATGAACAGTAAGCTAGGAAAAATAAGTCAATGGGTTTTATGCTCCCGGCTTTGGTCTTTTGGCATGATGGCAAGCAAACAGTAAAATAAAACCTGCCTTATAACTGACATAATTGAGTTTGCATCTCAGCCCTTCCAATTACTAGCTGCCTATCATTGGCAGAATTACTTAGGAACAGCCAAGGCTCTGTTACTTTTCTGTGAATAGGGAGATTAGAGTATCCATCTCCCAAGACTTTGAGGAGAATAAAGCGTCACTTGGCACACGTATGTGCTCATTGCATTTCTGAAATTTTGATTGCCTTTCCATTTAGCTCTTGTGTCTAGAATGGTTATGGATTAGGTACTAAAAAGAATTGGCTTACACTGATTGGAGAGAACTAGATTTACTCAAAATGCAGTAGGTAGAATTTGCTCAGAGCACCAAGAGCAGGGTAGCTGAAGAGGCCATTGGAAAAGGGAAGGTTTCACACTATCTATCTTCTTGTCACATGACATGACCAAAAGAGATGGCAGTGGGGTGGGGGAGAGGGGTTTCCATTCTCACTTGCCATCTTTTTTGTTCTTTTCTTTTGTTTAACCACTTGAGAAAGAGTAACTTGAACGCTGTAAGATTCTAAAGAAGGGGGTGGGGCAAAGAAAAATGTAAATGAAAAGAATAAAGGAGTACAGAAGACAAAAGCAGGCTTTGCAAAGCCTGCAGAGATTTACTGTTTGGCTCTCTTAAAAAAAACTACAGACACATATACTACACACACACATATTCATGCACCATACATAATTATTGTAAACATTTTGTCTGACCTTATATTTCCATCATCAATCTACGAGAAGGCTATTTTTAAAGATTATTTGAGAATCTCATATATGTATTCAATGAAATATGATCATATACACCAACTCTTTCTCCTTTCCAACTTCCACAACTTCCCCTGTATATCTTTCTGGTACTTGACTCTTCTAACATTCTTGTTTTCTCTTCCTCCTGGAGTCTAGAGCCTGGAGATTGCCTACTCTATCTATGTAAGAATTTTGACTTGCTTGATCTTCTTCAGGTCTTGTTCTGGTACCCACTGGTTTGAGTTCATGACTGATAGCCATACTATGTCCAGAAGACAGCGCTTACCAGAACTCATTCCCATCCTGCAGATGTTATATTCTTTTGGCTTCCTTTTCCATGACATTTCCTGAGCTGTGGCAGGGGTGAGGTGTTGATAAATAGGACCAATTTAAGGTCAGACACTCAGTGTCTTCTCAGCACTTTAATCAGCTGTGCATCACTGCATTGGCTACAGCTCACCATAAAAAGACACATCTCTGACTTAGGTTGATTGCATCCCAGGTCAATGGGTATGAAGAAAAATAACTAGAAAGGAATTGGGCAACAGGACTATTTAGCCAAATAAACACATCAGGTTCTGCCCTAAGGCCTATGACCTTCCCAGCCATGGCCTTTTGACCAGGGTTACAGTGCCAGGTATAAAATTCTCTCCTCATGAATAGGCATCCAAATACAATCAGAAACCAGGTAGCTACCGCATAACAGTCATGTCACATTGTACAAGTAGGACACATCTTGCCTGATAGGTTAGATTAATATTGTAGCAGGTAGAGTCCAGCATTGAGAATGATCATTAGTGTCTTTTTACCCCCAGCACTCTGCAAAGCACCTTCTGGGATTCTAAGAGCTGTACACAGGGATGAAGTTTCCAAGTCAGAGATCTATTTCCTGCAGCCAAAGTATATATTGTCTTCAGGAACAGGCTCTTACCATGGTAGTGGTGTGTATAACCAAGGGTGATGGCAATAGCCTTTGTTGTTTTGGAGACCTCTGGGGCCTCTTTGACCAGTGACTCATAGGTGGTTTCTCATACTGAGAAGGCTGTTTCTTACAACGTCTCCAACTTTTTAATCATTGGCATTTGCAACGATGAAAAATAGTAACTCACTTTTCTGTCATGTGTGCTTAATTTTGAGTGATTTTAGCTTTAATTTTCTGCTTGTCAGAGAGTTTAATGGAGTAAGAAGCCCATAGTGGAAATGGGATGCATGTGGTTTTCTTTTCTTATCCTTGAAGGCTGTCCTTCAGCTAACCTGAAAGTCTTTTGCTCTCCCACGAATTCATATAGCAAATGTACTTCACTTTGGGTTGGGGCCATATGTAGCCAGGAGCTCATATTCATATGCACTAAGGTTGGCTTTACAGTTAGCCATTGAATGTTTCTTTTCTTTTTTGAGTAAGTGTGAGGTTTGTAAATGATCAGACCATACTTTGGTGAACTAATCTGGTGGCATAATGCAGTCCAGGTGGAAGAGAAGACATGGATATCAAGATATACAGATACTGGCACTGGAGGAGGTGTGTTTGTGTTTGTGTGTGTGTAGATTTTAATATGAGTAGTGACATTTATAACAGAAAGGACAACAGCAAAAGATACAGTGTGAAAAGTTTGCCCCAATCCAGAAAGCTTTCCCTTGCAGGAGGAAGTCTTCATTTGGTGGAAATGGCTGAGTGAAAACCAGCTAGGTTGTCCAGAGGATGACTATGCATCTTTGCAGCAACACAGCTTTTCTTTGGAAAATTTGCCATAGGCTCTCCTTAGTGTGATTTTTGCGAAGGTTTTAGAATGGTGGAATTTTCCACTTGTTCCTTTATGTACAGGTGACACTGGGGATTGTATCTCCTGGAGGATTAATTACAATAAAGGGCCTCTCACCCCTGAAAGGCTTCCTATTAGGTCACAGTCCAACTCAGCCCGGGTCGAGCTGGGATGCTTATACAAGGGATGCCTGTGGAGCTCCTGACAAGCAGATAGATGAGCGCTCATTCCTCATGTTGTGCTGCTAGATTCCTGTGACAGCACAGCACTGGGTACCAGGAAAGTACTACAAAGCAGGGGGTATTGTCACAGTCCCTTCCCAGCTGTTGGCTGTTAGCAACAACATCCATTCTGCTGCTGACACCCTGCTCTCCCTGGTGGCGCTTACATGGAGGAATTATTTAAACCACTTTAAGACAGTAGAATATTTAAAAGTCAAAATGCCTTCTTTCTAATTATTCCCCAGACCTCACTTAGCAATAGCTGGCTTCATGTCATACAATGTGACTCTCATGGGGTTTACAGCAGCCCCTGAGCAGATGAAGCATCCTTGGCAAGTTATTAATAAAACGGGAAGCTGGGCCTGGAAGAGGAAGGAGAAAAGCCCTACCCTCATCCCCACATCCTAAAGTCTTGAGTCCTTTGGGCAGAGCATTTTCAGTGGATTGTTCATAACATGTTTGGGGGACTTTCAGGCTTTTTTTTTTTTTTGTGAATTGCTTCAATTCACTCATACCATTTGTAATGAAATGATCTGTGAAAAATGTGAAGTAGTGGAAAGGGAATTTTTGTGCGTTTGGCCTCTCTTAACTCTCTCTGACTTTCCTGAGTGCCTTGAAAAGTATTTAAAAAACACAAAAGAATTAATGAGTTGGAGGAAATCAAGACCTGGACTGTGGCATTGTCAGGAAGTTGGTAGAATGGGCTTTTGAATATGCTTTGTAATCTTGAAAATGGCATTAAGCAGCTAATGGAGTTGATATATTAAATACATTCCTAATCCATATACAAAATGGACACTCACTAATCAGTGGTTTGGTACCTCAATTGATATGAGGAAGATGAGTTCTTTTTATTAGGTCAGCAGAACCAGTGATGTATGGAGGCACTAAAACGAGGGGGCAGATTAGGCTGCTCTTTGCAATTTTAATTATGAATTTTATGAATAGAAAAATAAAATGTAGACATTTGTGACTGAGGGAATAAAGGTATTGGCAACGTTTGCTGGACTTCTGATCTATTCATGTCCTGTTTTTCTTTAGCTTCTCATTTAGATAAAGATTTGAAGGGCGGTATGAATTTGCATATTCTTAGTTTTTAATATATTGATAAGGAAGTCAAAATAGGGAAAATCCGTATATCTGATTTCTCCTACTATTTCCCAATGTTATCAATGAAGAAGAAAGATAAGAAAAGAGGCCTGGTCTTAGAGGAAGCTTAGGGGATGCTGTATGTAGTGAATTCACTCCTTATTTATTCATTTTACATGCCTTGGCTCCTCTTGGGAGATGATGTGGAAGAGGGACAGAAGGTCTGGATTTATCCAAATTGATGAGAGTGTAGACCCTCCATGCTAACTCTTAGATCTGGCACCAATGCCCTGGTCTTTTGAAACAGTAGTAGGGTCTGCAGCTGTAACATTAAGGTAATAGCTTTCCTCAATTCCTGGGCTGTTTTGAGGATGATTAATACAAATGGGAGAAATGTTAAACATATAGCTTACTGCTTAATATTTAGTGTTGAGCGAATTTTCTTTGAAAACTTTAACATTATTTGGGAGTGACTCCTGCAGAATCCTACTACTATTAGAACAATTTTTTTTCCAACGTGAATGTCTGTGGCTACACTGATTCTTTTGGATTTCCCATATAATGGTACTTAAAGTATGCCTGGCTTTAACTAAAATCTGGTTTAAAAGGTCACTGTATTTTACAAGTCTGTGAAAGGATATTAGTAACTAAGTGCTCTGAAATGAGAATCCACAGAAGCATCAGGTGATGAGGCCTCATCTAGAACTCCCCCTAAGGTCACATCATGCATATTTGCATAGAGTTGGCATATAATTTACAGACGCTCCCTGTCTGTTCTGAGATATTCTCAACTTAGGCTTCTATTATGGCTCCCCTTAGGACACTAATTTCCTGAGTTTCTCTAATCTTCCTACAGATTCTCTTCCATCTGAAACTCTTTATGTTGTTAATTTTCTGAAACTGGAGCCCAAGACAGAAGATATATAAGTTAAGTGAGAGGCAGCGTAAGAGGCTGGCATAAACCTTTGCTAAGGCATTGTAGCCCACTTATTAAAATGTGAAATTGTTGGCCTGCTGTCTTTAGGTCTTGCCAAAGTCTTCTGGAGGCTTAGAGGAATTAGATTGTAACTAGGACCGGTTGCTTAATGTGAGTGATCAGTGAAAAGCTAGCAAACACTCTCAATTTAGAACTGTTTGAAAACAAATAGATATTTTCTTTGAAGACAGGAGTTACTGGGTGTTTGTCCTATTTTCTTTTGAAAATTTATTACTAAACATTGCTGTTTGTTTAGAGGTTAATTTCAAGTTTTTCAGAGCTTCTCACACTATCAGTATTATTGATTACATTCTGCTGGGATGCCTGTAATTTATATGCAGTTAATTAATAAAGTTTATTGAGCATTTAGCGCTGAGATAAATTGCACAAAAATAAGCAGAAAAGTAATAGTGATCCATCTATACCTCATTTAAATTAAGCAGGAAAAATAAAGAACATGCTATATACCACATATTTACGTATCTACCAATTTTTTTTAGACAAACTTATCAGGCAACAAACATGTAATCAAGTCTTTCCAGAGTACAAAATATATTATATTGTCTGAAATCAAATCTATAACTTAGGTAGGACATGAAAAGTCAGACAAACATCAGACAATTTCTCATCTTAGTAACATAGGTAAGTTTACAAAAGGTGAAGTGGGGCTGTCATTCAAGTCAGGGCATGCTCTCAGTCTCCTGCAAGGCTGTTCACCCTATGGTAATGCTTAACGTTTCAGGCAATGTGGTTCCGTGTCTTGCCTATGCCGGCGAAATGTATCTATTTTAGGAATGAGGCTGACATGTGGTCAGACTGTTTGGACTGAGTTTAGTTAAAATATCTAGGGTTGGCCATGACTCAGTGTTCTAGGCATGTGGTATACAGTCTGTTTGTCCTCTATTCTGTACTTGCATTGTCAGATGGGTCATGCCAAGACCTACTTTAACTGCTATGATGACTGAATATACATATAAATGATATCAGTATATATCACCCAAGAATGTGAGGAATTTAAATAGTCAATGTTCTTGATAGACAGATTGTCAGATATTACGTTCAGAAATCCTGAATTTGGAAATCATTTTTCTGCAAAGAAAAACATTTCACTTTATTAATAGCTCTTTTTATAATTCTTAGGAATTCATATTTTACTTAAATCCTGGCTTCTTTTGAATTTTAAAACATTTAGTGTCAACAGCCATTTTTGAGGCAGATACAGACGCAGAGCAGATACAGGCACAGAGTTGAGGAAGAGGTACCTAGCTGGGCCAGTAAGGAATTCTCAGATTTGTACAGGAGGTTGGGGAAGGAGGGAACATGAAATAAACACCCACCTTTCAGACCCCTGCTCATGCATTCTGCAGCCTTATCTTCATAAAGATTTTTTATAATGGCTCTTTGTCAAGTTCTTTCAAATGTCCTGCCAACCAATTATCGTAAAAACCTTGCTGAAAAGGTGCTATTTTTGTGGAATGCTTTCAGAGATGGCAATTGTGAACTCTGCTCCTCTCTACCAGCTCTGCCTGTGGGATGATGAAAATTGACCTTTCTTATAAAAACGGGAGGAAATAGCAGAATGGATAGCCTGGACATGAGGATGCGATCTTACAAAATTCTCCAGTTCAAGGTTTTACAAAATTCTCTGGAGGTTAGGGCACAGTTAGGAATGGGAGAATAACTTAGAATCTGTTGGGTCTCCTTTGTGTGACTGGGTAGGGGGAAGATGAAAAGGGATGGTGTTGGGTTTTCTAGTGGTAAAATTAGAGCTATTTCAGCAGGCTTGAATCTGAATAATTTATGTGGAATTTCCAAGGTTAGCTTTAGCTTTTCAGGATTAGAGAGAATAAGAGTAGGATATGGACCTTTGAATTATATTCTTTATGGCAGAGATTAGGTGGTAGAGCACACTCTCTATTACAGGCTGCAGGTAAAAGGGATTTATAAGTGGAATTGCTCTTTACTTTGACGGGAAGGACTTACAGGCAGTGAGAGCTCTGGGTCACAGGAATATCATTAACATAAAGTATATGTCGCCATGAAACTGACCATTCCTTCAGAATGGGTAGAAGAAAAGAGAGTGCGGAAGGATGAATATTAAAACATCATAATGTCTCAAGTCTGCTGTTCAGAGTAGCAACTGCTGGATCAAGACTGTGAATAGGTGGTGAATAGAACGGAAGACAATTTCTTTTAGGAACTCCTTTTGTTTTTGTAGTACAGAAAGATCCTAATGTGGCATGGATTAAGGAAAGGCATTTGTCCACAGCCTTCAACTTAACAGAGAAGCCACTCAACTACTTCTCACCTCTTATGCTCGAACCTTCTCTCTTTCATATATATGTTCTCTCTGTGTGCATTTTGTTCCCTGGAGTCAAAATCAATTTATTTTTGGAAGTTTTCCTTTTCTCATGAAACTAAATGCTATATTACTCTTTCGCATTTCTTACTATAAACATGTATATGACAGATATTACTTTGTTAGTATATATACAGTGGCATTTTAAATTCTTTTTATTCAAAGAAGAGGTTGTAAACAATATGTAGTCTATAATCTAAAGGCAAATTTACCATTATGTTAACATAAATATTTTTTTCCTGAGAGGTGCACTGTAGATAGTTCTTAGTCATTTATTTATTCATGTATTTACTTACTTTTCCCCCTATAGTATGGCCATAAAAACAAAAATATTATTTTATCATGGGTAAGCATATAGCAGCAATATGTCACTTATTATGTATTTCAGACTGGCTCCTTTTCATTTTTATAGAAAGTATATCTTCTTTTTGTGCTAAGGAGAAAGAACAATAAGTCAGTAATGCATTTGCATGCACATTGGAGCTTCATTAATTTGTGGTGATTGTACTTTGACTCATACAACAGGCCGGCTTCTGTTTGACTTTGTTCAAGTCATTTGAGCGCTTGGGGACTGTTTCCTCATCTGTATAATAAGGGACTGCACTAAGTGGTCCCTCAGGTCCTTCTAGAATTCTGTGATTTTATGAGTGAACATTTTTCAAAGTACTTTTATATTCACAATTTTATTTGATTCCCTGACCACCCAGTAAGAGAGAGAAGATCATTGGCATATTACAAAAAAAGGGCTGAACAGCAATGGGCTTGGACATTTTGTCCAAAGTCACCCTGAATCAGAGCTGGTGTGAAACTACAGCTGCCGTTGTGGTTCCAAGCTCTGTCACTGGGCTGTCTGCTGGCTTTCCCCTAGTGATATCAGAGACTCCCCAACTGGAAGCCGTGCTCATTGCATGGGCCCAAGGGCCTGGTAGAGAAGAGTTTTGCGTAGGATACCACTTTCTCAGAATGCTCTGGTGGCAGGAAAGATGGTGCAAAACACAAACAAACAAACAAACAACAAAACAAAATACAAAAACCAAACCAAACCAAAACAAAAACCCAAACAAACAAACAAACAAACAAACAACCGTCCTAGGGCAAAGCAGGGAAGCTGTTCATTGAACATTATTTCTCTCAGACCCTTTCAAAGTAAATTTTTTGTGTTAAAGCCATCACTCCTTGGCCACAAGAGTCCCACTTACCTTTTGGACTTTCTATAGAAGAATCCACTGAAAGAAAGAAACCCACTTAGCAGTGAGTTTCCTAAGGGCTTCTAGGAATTTGGAAAAGCCATAACTACTCCAGTGTCCCAGCTTCGATGTGTCAATAACAGGGAGTTGAGAAAGTTCCCTTCTTCACTGGAGCATCTGCAGATCACACCCAAAGGGACCACTTTTTATTAGTGATGAACTAGTGAGTTCTAGGGAAAGACATAGCTAAGAGCTGCTTCTCCAGTCATGGTGTTTAGATATGGTTTATTTGACGATCCTTTTGGTTCTTTCTTACAATAACTATAACTAGATTTTCAGGGACCAACCTGTGGATTGAGTCTTCAATGTAAGGAAATGACTACTATCAAGTATTTAGAACTCTAAATGCTTCAGCCATGCAGCTGTCCCAACCCAGACTTGTAAACCACAAGACTGCATCATCTAAGTTACTTGTTTCAATGCATTACACACAGGCTGTGTTATCTATCACAAATATACAAGAATGTCTTTTTTTCCACTGCTATTGATTTTCTCATGGTGACTATTTGTCTGACTCTTGACAGGATGATAGTCAGGTGACATTGCTTGTGTTCTTTTATACCCCCTCCCCCGCCCCTGCCCCATCTAAAAGTAGATGAGGAATGGGTAGACTCAGCTAAAATTTCACTTTAATAACTGTCCTCTTATTGGACTTATCTAGATTATTTATTATTGTACTTATTATTGTATCTGTGCCAAACATCTTAACTTCCTCCACTTAACTTTAGCTTTGTTTTAACCTGTGCTTTTGTACTTTGTGCTCACTACATAAGACCTTATGTCTCAGTTATCATATCCAAAACTCTTCTCTACCAGGCCCTTGGGCCCATGCAATGAGCATGGCTTCTAGTTGGGGAGTCTCTGATATGACTAGGGGCAGTGGCTGCAAGTGGACACTGGAATGCTGCAGTTTCCTAGAAGAAAGTGTGCTGCCGACCCGAGTGATCACCCACCTCCCATTTAATTCCATTTCTTGGTTGAACTTGACAAGTCTACATGAATCTACCCCCAAAAGAACACATATTTTCCATGTGGGTAGGATGTCATTTCCTCTTTATAGACTACTCTGGTTTCAATTTCCACTTGAGCTGTTGCAGGTATATGGAGCCCACTTTAAGTTACTCAGGAGTTTGATAAATAGCTTGACCATCAATGAGTGGACAGCTCATGAGCCAGTCTGCAAAGGGCCTTCTCGGATTATACTGAACCAAAAAGCCAGGTTTCTAGAGGTCCATAGGCAATTGACAGTAACACTTATCTTCCTGAATTTTAACTGCGGCTTTGTCAAAGTTTGATGCTCCGTTTCATCACATTTATTTTCATCATTTTAACTGGGATTGTGAGAGGATTTAGATGGAAATGAGACAAGCAATCAAAGATGGTCTTCTAGTTGCTGCATGTGTTACTGTTTTTAAACTTCAGAATTGATATGAACAATTTTTATGTCAAGTTTTCATCAGCGGGGTGGAGTTCAAAAGGACATAGACAAACCAAACCCATATATACCTATGCATTTAAATATGTGTCCCAATTGGGATATACAGAGAAACAATAGAGAAGAAAATCTCCCACAGCCCTTTGCAAAATAAACTCATGTTAGCATGTTGAACATCTTATTGTCTTCTTGGCTATGTCTCGTGTTTACTTTTCTCCTTCATGTACATAAAAGTATACAAATTCCTGTAGGTTTAAACTCAACTACAAAAGTTAGTATGTGCATGCAAACTGTTTTTAACATGCTTTTATAGTTGGCCACTATACTGGATGTTCCCAGTATAGTGTTAGAAAAGAAAAGTGTTAAAAAATGTAATTTGTGTCATTGTTAATAGCAGCTCACAGGGTTCTCCTTAATCCAGCTGTCTTAGTTTTCTATTACAGTGACAAAGCACCATGACCAAGGCAACTTACAAAAAAGGGTGCTTGGTTTGGGGGCTTGCTTACAGTTTCCATGGGTGAGTCCATGGCCATCATACCTATGAGTATGGCAGCAGTCAGTCAGGCTGGAGCTGGAGCAGTAGCTGGGAGTTTACATATGATCTACAAGAGAGAGAGAGAGAGAGAGAGAGAGAGAGAGAGAGAGAGAGAGAGAGAGAGAAACAGAGAGAGACACCGAGAGACAGAGAGAGGGACACAGACAGACAGAGACAGACAGACAGACCACACACACACACACACACACACACACACACACACACACACACACACGAGGTGGGGGACACATGGAGGGGATGAGCCCCAGCTAATTGGGAATGGCATAGGCTTTTGAAACCTTAAAGCCAATCTCTAGTGACACATCTCCAACAAGGTCAAGCCTCCTAATCCTTCTTAAACATTTCCACCAACCAAGATCCAAGCATTCAAATATGCAAGTGTATAGGGACCATTCTCTTCCAAACCTCCACATCAGCTGTAGTCATTTACATCTTCCTTCTAATCTGCTTCATCCAAGCCTACCTTTCCTACTTTCCTTTTCGACACCTTCACTTCAGACCCATCTTTCTACTTTTAGTACATTATCCTCCTTCTGGTTGTTCTCTTTCTTTTTCCCTTCCCTAACAGCTGGATTTCAGGATAAACACATTGTTAAATTCTGGCCACACTTCAGTGCCCCCTCTTTCAGTCTGAGCAGGATGCACATGGCTGTGTGAGAGTGGAAGCAGTTGTGAGGGCAGGAAGGTAACTGGGGAGCTTTGCTTGGCATCCTCCCTCCTTGGGAGACCATCCTGGTTTTGAGGAGGATGAGGCATGGTTTCACTGTCTGACGGAAGAAGAACATGGTCCCATTTGGAATGAGATCTTCACTAGCATGTGTCTTCTATGACACTGATCTCTAGGTTTTTTTGTTTGTTTGTTTTTAAAATCATATTCAGGTCTTCTATTTTTTTCTCAATGCCTCAAGGTTTCCCTCCTCTTGCCTATAACAGTATTTTTGTTTATTGGCTGTTAGGGCAATTAGTCTGAGGTAAGGTGACTCTAGTGACAATGTTGGTATTTCTTGAAAGTCATCTAAGTTTCTAGTAGGATATATATATATATTCAAAATCGCTTTTTCTGAATCTGAAAATATTTATGAATCTTCCATTCTGAAGAAATTTAATTACTTTCCCTGTTCTGTATGTGGCTTTAAGGAAGTTCATGACTCTCTTAGCAACAACTCCTTTCAGTGAGCATTTATGTGGGTCACACGGATCTCCACAACCCTTGCTCTTTGGTGAAATCTGTCCACATATCCCTTCCCCAATTTCTCACTGGTTTTCCAAACATGCTCTTTCCAAGTACCTGACTATCCAGCTAAGGATAGAGGTGTCAGTGAATGTGGACATTTGCAGAAAATAATCCCGATTCTTTCTCTGAGGTACCTACCTTCTTCTCTCAGACAACCACTTACTTTCCCCCATATTTTTCAATTTTCTCAGGTCTCAATTGCATCCTCATATTCCTAGAATAAGACATGACTTTTTTGATCCTCTCTCTTGCTCACCTGAATATTGTTTTGTTTTTGTTTTTTTGTAGAGGCCACTAAATTTAGACCAAATTAAATTTTTCCTATCCAACATGACTCAAATCTTAGCCTTCATTTACTTTGATCCCTCCATATTCATATTTGAGGCTGATATTATGGTAATATTTTAGTTTTAAAAATAAATACTGTGCTGCTCTTTTTTTCCTATTTTTAGTGATATTATACATTACATTTCATCAGATCTGATACACATAATTGAAACTATGTATATTAGTTACTTTCCCCTCATTAACAATGAAGTATGTCCCCCCAAACAGTTTCTGTTAGAAAACATAATAATAAATTTCTGTGGTTAAGATCTAGCAAGGTAGAACTATTCCTGGAGTTGATGAGAGCTGGCCACAGAATGGCCCTTCCATTCACCCTAGATATACTGCAATTTAAAAAGTTGCACAAGGATTGCATCCCAAACACAGGCATGTGAGCTCAGTGTGGTTGCAGTCTTGTGAGAGTTGAGGTTTATATCTGCATGTTGGTGTGAGTAAGCAGCACCCCAAAACACATTGTTGGAACAATTCCTTCTTTCTCTCTTGGTTCTTAAGTTCAGGAGACACTGTGAGGTAAAACTCCCATAAGTTCCTCTCTTTCTGATTTGGGATTGCAAATTTCCACAGTTCCCATAAGCAACTGAAAAAAAATTAAAAAAAAAAAAAAAAGAAAAAAGAAAAGAAAGAAAAACTTGCCCTGTAACAGACTGGTATATTCTCTACTTTCGATTTATGTATCTTTTTCATTTCTTTGTAGTTTGTTTCAGATGGCTAGTACTTTAGGTGTTCATTCTAGGTGGTCAGGCTGAGCTGTCTACTGATCCAGTCAATGACCTGCATTTCCTTGATATGAGGATTACTGAGGAGACAACAGTAACATTCTGCTCTTGACTTTTTAGCCTTTTGCTAAAAGAACATATTAATTATAATCTATAAGATAGAGGATACTATATAATTAAAAGAGGAGCATGCAAATGTGTTTAATTTTTATCACATCTTTAATGGGCTTCTTAATATAACTCTAGGTTAAATGGCATTTTAGTGCTTGAGTTGGAACAATGATTCTTAATAGGAGTCACCTCCTGGTTCAGAGATAGTGGAGGGGGGATGGCTGTGTCAGGGTCATATAGAGGAGAATTTGATGCACTACCTTAGGCAAACATGATTTCTGAATTGAACAGTTATCACTACTTAGTGCTATTGTTGTTCTATGTCTCATCTATATTATAATATAAAAAAGGTTAGGGTCCAAAAGAGTAGATTGTCACTCAGCTCTTCATTGTAATCCTTTGTTTAATTGTCTGATTCCATATTAGATTATAAGTCTGTAATGGCATGGGTCATGTCTACATTACTAATCATTAATCTTATTAATTACTAATACCTTTCCTAATGATATGAATCTCATTGCTGCACATGTAGCTGGTATTCACTAGCCATGTGCTGAATGAATAAAAGGATACATGATGGCAGAGAGAACTGCAGCTGGAGAGCTCTTTAAGGGTGATGTTGGGTTGTCTATTAACAAATTGCCTTGTCTTGCCATTTGCAAACATATGCCATTGCCTTCTCCCCTACAAAAGGTCATCAGAAGAAAATGTGAATTATACAAAAAATGTCCATTATATAAATAATATAAATGAACATTAATGGACAATGGCTCAGTACATGAATGCACCATATTGAAATGAAAAATATTCATAAATGAAGGTATAAAGGGCAAGAAAAACTCAGGAACAAAAGACTAACTAGAATAAATATAAGAATGGATAATATAGTAGATAACATAAGAAATACAACAGGTGAAAAAAGAAAAATAGTTTTGGAGACCAACATACATGAAATGTGAATAAGTTTTGAATAAAAGATTCAGTATCAGAGTTGACAAGATAGCTCATCAGCTAAAAATGCTTTCCACCAAACCTGATGAGCTGAGTTTGTTCCCTGGAACCCACATCATGGTAGGAGGGAACTGGCTCCTCCAAGCTGTCCTCTGACTTCTACAAGTGTTCCTTGACACATGTACCCAGCATGTACAAATGAGTAATTTTGATAAAAAGGACCAAGAATATTTATAATTGGAACTTTTGAAGAAGTAACCAAAAGAGCAGAAAAAATTCTAATAATGAAAATTTACAGAAAAAATTTCCTGAAGAAACAGAGAAGTCTATACCTCAGACTGACAATCCAAACCAATAGATGCCAAGATATGTTCCAGTAAAATCGGGAGCAAAAAGAAAAGGCCGTCATTTGCATATCTTAATAAAACAGGAAGTGATTTATAAGGGAAAAATAATTAGATTTTTACCAGACTTTTTTGATGGCAATTCTTTATGCCAGAGGAAACTGAAGCAATGTATTTAAGGAATTCAGAGACAGAAAATGTGGCACAAAGAGTTTTGTAACCAGAGAAAATGGCTTTTGAGCATAACTGGCACAGGTGATCCTCAGCACACACTAACCAAAGAATGCTGTCCCTGGATTTCCTGAGGAAGGTAGACAATGAGCCTTGTGTAGTGAAAATAATGTGAGAGAGAATGGCACAAGGATGGCTGGTGAGCACTGAGCACAGTGTTATTTGGAGAGCTGAACTTCGATGTGGGCTGAAAAGAGAGAGTATCTCTGAAACAATATATTAAAATGCAAGTAAAGAATAACTGTAAAAATGAGGACATGAGCAAGCAATCATATTGAACTAAATCTTCAAGACCACGTCTATCAATCGCACTGGCAGTAATACTGTTGCTCTTTGTCAGGCATGTAATTTGCAGGAAAAATAAACGAGTGATTGTGTGATTGTTTTCTCTTCATATTTTATCTAGCATTAGAACCTTTGTGTAGAAGAAAGAATATACAAATGTGATAATAAAGAATTAAATAAAAGACCTGTTCTTCCATTTTGAAGTGGAGAGGAATCGTGTGGACTCATGACATAATTTACATGTACAAATATATGCCCGTGTCTGTAGATGTTTTTCTAAATGGTCTTATTAAATAAAAAGCATGCAGCCAGATATAGGGTTAAAGCCTGAGAGAAATCAGAGGAATAGGAACAGCCACAAGCTAACCTCAGCTCATGGACACCTCAGCTTCAAATGCGAGTGACTTCCTGCCTACCCATGCCTATATGCCTTGCTCTTCTGCCATCTGATTTTCTCTCTGTCCAGCTACGTCACTTCCTCTTCCTGCCCAACTCTGTCATTTCCTGTCTCTCTGTACACACCTCCAGGCCTCCATGGTTAACTAGTGTTGGAATTTAAGGTGTGTTCCACTACACCTGGCTTCTTTGTTCACTTATAATGGGTGGCTTTTTCCTCTGGTCTCCAGGCAAGCTTTATTTATTAAAGCACAAATAAAATATCCCCACACATGTCTAATTTCTTCCTACTGGAGAAGCCTACAAATGATACACTAACATCAAAGGGCACACCTAAAACTTGGGTTGTAGTGATTTTGAAATAATGTTCCCACTAAAAGAAACCAGGGCTTCTCAGAACAGTCTTTAATTTCAGGCCCAGGAAAAGAAATATATAAAATGAATCCAGAACATCATCTTGAAACACTTACCCAGGAAATTGCAAACAACTGTGTACTTGTGTGAGAAACTCAGGAACAAACTTTAAGTTATCTTTTTATATAAATAAAATGAATATTTATATTTATTTAAGAATTTTCATATAGGAAGTTTATTGGGACAATTTAAACTTCAAACATTTTATAACTGCAATGGAGTCAAACCCATAAATTTAACTTTGATGCATGAATTCCCAGTATAGTTGTTCCTCAATAGATTCAACTTACTTTGGATTGAAAATACTTTAAAAAAAATTGTCTCTATGGTATGTATATATATATATATATATATATATATATATATATATATATATGGTTTTAAAAGTCATAATTTCCTAAACAATGCATTATAACAACCATTTACATAACATTTATAATGTATTAGGTATCATAAATAACCTAGAGATGAATTAACCTACAAACAGGTTATATGCAAATTCTATGTCATTTTGTATAAATAACTTTTCTGTTTATGGATTTTGGTACCTAGGGGTTTCTGGGAACAACCTCCTATGGATATCAAGAGATGGCTATGTGTTAAAAGCCTTGTTACTATCATTAAATTCTGGAGAATCCATTCATTATCTTGGAGGTAGATAGAGGAAAGGAATCAAATATTGATCCCATCTTTCCACTACGAATTGTAACAACTGAAAACCAGTAGTAAATGAGAAAAAGCTTCTTATTATAAAAAATTAAGATGCTTAATTAATAAATGGAAAATAATTGATAAATGAAACTCTCATAATTTTATAAACTCCAAATGAGTCACAAGATTTTAAATACATCAGCAACTGCTAATATGAAAAGAAAGATATTCAGATTGTGTGGCTTGGGATGAAAAGCTAACATGAATTAGCATCTTTGCAAAGAGATAAACTTGAGTTTCCCAAGCCTCTGGATCCAGTGGTTCATCTGTAGCTAATAGTGACTATTGGTGAAATTATTAAGGCCACTCCACGTACTTAAAAGGGAGGTTTATTTAGTGGTGTAACTTACAAATGAAGGGATAGGTAGGTTGCAGGGTCTGGGGAAGACGTAGCTCAGTCTGGCGGTGTTCTCTGGAGAACTCTGCTCAGTCTACCTCTAGCGTCCAGGGTCCAGGAACCAAGAGAGAGTGGCGCATCCAGATCTCGGGTCTTCAGGAGCCTCTCTTGGCCCCGCCTTGAAAGCATGACAGTTACCTAAGCCTCAATGGGGGTTGGAACTTCTAGATCAAAGCTGGAATGGCTGTCCACTACAAGTGACAGCAGAGCAGTGAAGCAAACTGTACCAGGTCAGTCTGTAACATCTGGATAATGGGAAAGTCTGCAGATCAACTGCCCCAGGTCCTTAACTAAATACATCCTAAGGGAGAAGAAGTAGCTGAAACCCTGTGGATTAAAAGATTGGGCACTGTGGTATACACCTATAATCTTAACACTTGGGAAGTTGGAGGCAGGAGGGTTACAAAGTCAAGGCAAACCTGGGCTACATAACAAGAACCTGTCTCAAGTAACAGAAAAACAAAGAAAAAGGAAAAAAAGCTGGTTTAACAAAATAGACAATACTAAACTATAGTGCTTAGGAATGTACATTTATGTGATAAAATTGTGAAAGTGTGATTATTATTATAAAACTTTGGGAAGTCTATAGTTTGGGAGAACGGATGTATTTGAGGTATGACTGAGGAATGTGGTTAGTATTTCCTAAGAGAATGACAAGGGTCTGATTTTGATTTAGGCAGTGCGTTCAACAATAACTCATTAAACTACGCATGTTTTATGTGTTAGGTGTTTAAAATTATAAGTTTAAAACAACAAAAGCATAAAAGTTTGGGTGTTTTTTCCCCTCTCTCAAGCCAGTTCTGTGGTTCTTCTTCTCACCTCTGTGATCTGAGATCTTGTTACAGTCGAAAGACACTTGCTGGAAGTCGGGGGAGCTACCTTTACTCAAAAGTGTGCACAGCGCAGCAGAAAGCACCCACTGTTCCAAACAGACATCATTCCTCCCGGTGCACAGAATCTCTCTACAATGTATTTGCCTCCAGGGAAAGACAATGTGACAGAGGCTTGTTGTCCCTTGTGAGAAGTTCTAAGAGCTGGTGTCAAGGCAGTAATGCCCAGTGGGCTAGACCGTTGCCCTAAGTGGCTTACTTACATCCTTGCGCTCCTTGAACAGCTGCTCACAATGTCCACAAAAGCAGTGCTTTCCAGACACTAGAGTTAATCTTTGTTTAATCTAGCCCTCCATTGTGAGAACTCTGTCACCTGGGAATTGTAAGAAGAAAAATGAGTCACCAGGACTCATACGTTGTGGAAGGCAAGCTACCCCCACCCCAAGCAGTCCTGGAATTCAGATCTTTTGTTGCTTAGTGATTCACTAAGTGTTTGCAATCACTGTCCACACATTTGGTTGTCGTCGAGATGGATGTTTCTAAAGGAATTATTCCTTCATCTCGTGGTGAGGCTCTTTTTATCTTCCAGACACTTCAATTACTGACAGGAAGTGGACACAAGAGGCTTGAGTAGCAGGGTTTCACTCAGATCCCAGGGCTTGGGGAGGAGAAACTATGTTTCCTCTTGTGCTAAATGATGGATGAACCATAAAGCCTTCTTGGTGGACACTCACACAGACTTCTCTCTATTTTTGGCTTATTCCTTTTTTTTTTTTTTTTTTTTGGTTTTTTGAGACAGGGTTTCACCGTGTAGTTTTGGTTTTGGTGCCTGTCCTGGATGTTGCTCTGTAGACCAGGCTGGCCTCAAACTCACAGAGATCCGCCTGGCTCTGCCTCTGCAGTGCTGGAATTAAAGGTGTGCCGCCACTGCTGCCTGGCTTTGTTTTTTGTTTTTTAATTTAATTTAATTTTGCATGTGGTATTGTGTGTATGGTGTGTGTATTTGTTAGCATAAGGAGTGAGGTTGTGGGTGTTCTTGCATGTGGGTACATTTGTGTAGAGGCCCAAGGTGACCTTTATTTGCATAGGCTAACTGGCCAGTGAGCTTCCAGGATCTCCACATGTCTGTCTGCCATCTCAGTGTTAGGGTTTAGGAGGTGACTCAATGTCTTCTTGTTCCTCCTCCTCCTCCTCCATTTTTTCCTCTCTCATATAATACACCTGGATCCAAGTTTCCCCTCCCTCGACTCTTCCCAGTTCCACCCCCTCGCCCCGCCCACCTATCCTGTCCCTCAGATCCACTGTTCCTCTGCTTTACTTCAGAAAAGAGCAGACCTCCCAGGGATATCCACTGAAGACTGTCTAGGCCTAACAAGTTACAATAAGACTAGGTACAAACCTTCACGACACGCACACACACACACACACACACACACACACACACACACACACAAAATGCCAGCCAATCATTGAAGCACTCACCCACAACTTCACCATTAAAAGTAGTTTGTTTTGCTTTAATAACTGATTTTCAGATTACATTTTGGTGATGTCCGCGTTGGGAGCCGTGTGAAGGTTCTTCACAGTCCAGACTGGCAAAACAAGACTTGATGGCCTCTCTGGCTAGCTTAATTTTGGCTTAGCCGTGACACGCATAGTCTTGTTGCCTTTTGACAGAGCTCTCGGTAAGACTGGCTCGGGAGGCCCCGAGCATCTGGCCAAAGTAACGGAATCCGTGGGCTGGGACTCGGCAGCAGCTTTGGCCCAACAGAGTGAAACTGCTGAACTCCAGCGTTTTCACCAGTTTGCTTCACTTTAAAGAGCAGCCTCAGCTTGAACAGCTGGGGCTAAATTGCAGGGCAGAGTGTTTCCGTGAGCTTCGCTGGCTTCCCCAAATGAGCTTGTGGAATCTGGCCCTTGTCAGCAGAGCCCAAACACAGCCATCCGATTGTGCCTCAGTGAAATGAGGTTGCGTTCCTTCTCCTTTCCAAAGTCCATTTCCTGCGCAATCAAATCTCCTCGCGTCAGGTCCACGTTCTTCTGTTTTTAGCAGGGACCTGTGAGGCGAGGGAGCTCTCTGACAGATTTACTGTTCATACGACTTTGAGGGGTGGGGGATTAGATTCCCTCCTGGGCTTCCCAGGCCTAGACTGGAAGATCTGGGGACTTAAGGTGAAAGGTAGCATGCTCTAGCTCAGGATTTCAATTTTTGTATTTCACCTTCTTTCTATTGTGGATATTTGGTGTTTTAAATCAGGGATAATAAGGACTTCAGGGCTCCTTCCATTTCTCTCTCCTAGTTCAAAGCTTCACCTTGCTGATGGTCATTGACTCCTTTCTACTTCAGAGTACTTTTTAAGGTGGCTAATCCCAAGAGAGCTCAGAGTGGAATCGTATTTACTACCCTTGTTAGGAGAGACAGGAAGGTGGTGCCTAAGAGACAGTTAGTGGGCCTTGCCTCTGTACTTAGTGAATGGAGTAAGTGGGTGGTTAAAACCATTTTTGACCTAGTTCTTACCAGTTAGCTACAGATATAGCAGCCATCCAGTGTCCTTGAAGCTTAGATCTCTTCATTTAAAGCCATCTGGATGTCTAAATATATTGCAACTGCATGATGTGCATACAAGCTACAGGCAACACAATGCGTTATAGTTTTCAGCTTTCTGATCTCCTAGATTTACAAGAAGTACTAGGTGGGGGTCGTGTCTTCAGGTGAAATTGCTGCATGGTGAATCTGTTTGGTTTTTCTTTGTTCTGCTGCGAATTGCTGGAAACACCTTGGTTGTTGGAGCTCTACATTCATACATATAAAGACGGAAAGTTGAATTAGATAAATGGAATTAAGCGTTGATTTAGTAGGAGAATACACATTTTTTTTTCCTAATGAAGGGTTTTGAAATCCCAACACTTAACTCATATCTATACAATTTAAGTAACAGTACATACTGGGCTGTGCTAAGTCACATGGAAGCAAGTGTCCAGAGCGGCTTCTTCTTCAAGTATCCCTCAAACACTGCTGTGGCATCTTGGGGTCCACTGAAACTCACACAAAACCATGGTACCTGATGTTTTTGGAGTCCTATTATTTTATATATGCATATATATTATGTGTAAACTATAGGCACATCAGTCTATGATTTTAAGTAAGAAATGTCTCCTATTCTCTCATTGTCTTGGTCAATTTTCTTATTATTTCAAGAAAATGACTGGCAATTTGCAGTCATGACTATGCAAGCATAGTATGCAGCTAGACTAAATGTCACTCTCCTTTTTTTTCCGTTTAAGAAGTAGGCTAGCGAGGATGTCTGAAGTATCTCTTACAGCATTGTCTACGGAGCCATCTGTCTCATTAAAGCCTTCGATCCTCCATATGCTCTCTCCGCAACAAATCCAGTCTGTAGAAATTTGCTGACTGTCCTCTGTGTACCAGGCATGATGCTGGTACTAGAGTTGCCACAGTATTGAGATGCAGCCCTGTGTGGAGGAGCTTCACACAATCATGGTGCTTCTAAACCGCCTCAGCAAATCACAGGCGGAGATTTATATTTAGGTCATTCCTTGTAAGATCTTGTTAAGTTTCTAACAGAGGGTACAAAGAAACAAAGAACTTTTAAAGAACGCGCACGCGCACGCGCGCGCACGCACACACACACACAAACACACACACGCACTTGTGAGTATGTGCACATGAGTGCAGATGCCTTAGGATGCCAAAGACCTTGGATCACCTTGAGCTGGAGTTACAAGTGATTGTGTGCCACCTGCTGGGAACTGAACTTGGGTCACCAGGAAGGCCAGGAAATGCACTTAACTGCTATCTGTCTTTCCATTCCTGTCTTTATTTTTATATTTGAAATATTCAGCTGCTGCATTTACTGCAGTTTTCTTAGATTGGTACCACCCAGTGATAGGCAGGCCAGTGGAAATGCCTAGGACACAGGGTCCAGTGATAGCAGCTGTCAATATATTCTGGCTTATTTCTTGATTTCTACAAATCATCTGCACTTTTTTTTAAAACAAAAAATTACATTTAAAATACATTTTAGATAAAAAGTTCAGAATCTTTATCAATGAGTGATATAAAATTTGCCTTCTTGCCATTGAACTTCACAAAATATAACCACCCGATTAGTTGTTTCAGGGTTTTATTCTGGATTTAATTGAATAAATATCATAAAACTTAACTTCTCTAAAAATGATAGAGGAAAAAGTCTCCAATATACTATTATGTTTTAAGCATAGTAACAGAAAAATGGACATTTGTAGACATATTTAATGTTCTTGTTTCTTTTCATAAAAGTAAAGGTATATTAGTTACTTATATACAGATGTGATCAAACTACACAACAGAAACTATTTTAGGGATACAGGATTTATGTGGCTAATGATTTCAGATGGTTTAGTCCATGGTTGCTTTGTTCCTTGTACTTAGGTAGAATGTTATAGTGGTGATAGTGGGTGGGGTAGAGGCTGTTCTCTTCCATGAGGTCAGGAAGCAAAGAAAATGGGAATACAAGAAAGGTCCAGAGTGAGATGTAACTTCAAGCACCTGCTAATATGGTCCTCTTTTCTCCATTATGAGATTATTTACTCATGAGGCATTCATCCATAGAGTAAGGCAAACCCCTTTGGGAATGCCATCACACCACAGTGTTTCTTTAGTGCATTAGGGATTTCTTAGACTGATCCAGTTGAACATCAAGATTAACCATCATGAGTGGTTCCTCTTTACTAATCTAGGTAAAATACTGTGGAATTCACAAATGTACCTTTTCACTTTTCAGGATACCTTTATCTTCCCCATATCATGCTATATTTAGATATAGAAACTATCATCTAAGCAACTTATGAGATATGTAAGTTTCTTATCTAAGGCAAATCTACAGGTGAGGTAGTTGTGAGCATGTAGTGTACTCCTTCAGATACCAGTCCCTAAAGTGAAGCCAAGACCCATCGACTTTTCCTTTAGAGTGCCTTTTAGTGGAGATTATGAAGGCAAAACATTACCTGAGCTATCTTCGTAGCCTGTCATGGAAATTTTAGATGTTTGTGAGTGAGGAACTTCTAGCCTCTCCTCTGCAGAATGATAGAAGGAAGAATTCCTCTGTTCTTCTGGTGCCATGGGGGTCCTGTTTCCTTTCAGAAAGTTAGTGGGAATAGAGGTTGAACAAGTTGTGATGTTTTGTTTATGAGGGAAGCATGAACTCAAAATAACTTCTTGGATGGAAACATTTTGGTGCATATTTAAAATATACTGTTAAATACCCTAGTTTTTAAAATTCTAACTAATATATTTCAAGTCACATACCAAAGTTAGAGTACAGGAGGCAATAATTGCAATCTGTTCTCATGATGAAAGCATTTTAGATTCAAGTATTGATTGGGACCCTTTGCTAAATTAAGAGGAAACCAGGGTTGATAAGCTCAAATCAATGAATGTCATGAATGTAAGAATGGCAGCTGCCAGAAACATTTGTGGGTTCAATGTCATTCATGTCCATCTAATATTGACTTTGATTATTAAACTTAGCTTTATTCTACCTGGTTTTCCATGTGTAGTCTGATATTTTAGGGTAAAATACCTAGAAAATGAATTCCTGCTCAGATTCTGAAATACTCATGCATGGTGGGACTGGAGGTGCCATTATAAACACTACTTTTCTTGATTGTGTTTGGACTAATTGAGAGATATTAAGAAGATGACCCTCAAATATCTTTATTTATGATACATTTGGTCTTGGAAGCTATAAAATTTTCTCTTCTTGCATGTGAGTACTATTATTCTGAAGTCAAAATAGCCATCAGCCCTGTGCAGCCAAATGGCTCTGTGCTGTTTCCAATGTAGGGCAAGTGTGGATCAGAGCAGAAAGTGAGGCTCTTTAAGGGATGAAGCAGAGGAAGGAGGACTAAGTTCTGACTTCCTTATCCCCCTAATACTCACTTGTTGAATGAGTTTGCTCTTTCTGTAATAACCTGTCATGCTTGTTGACAATTCTCTCACATGTGGGCATCACTATGAAGGAAGCAATGTTCTCTCAAAGGATAAATTCTTTCTCAAGAAGATCCTGTTCTTCCACTGACCAGCCCTGTGACTTACATGAGTCGTTACATTGGCTGAATCTTTGTTTTCACATCTATAAGGATAATGTAATACAGACACACCTACTTGGTTGACAAAGTGAAGTGCATGCATGACATGCTGGGTTAGCCCTTGCCTACCTATCCCAACCATCCTCTGTAGTTCCAGCCTGCTTCTCAGTATTTTTTGCCATCTCCCTTCAGTCACAGGCACACATTGGGCGCTTTTTGATCTCAGGATTTTGGATATGAGGTTATTTTTTTATCTGGATACCTCACGATTCCTCATCCAGTTGGTTCCCATCTTTTGTTCATTTCTAAGGTAAAATAATGTCTTTACTTAACCCTGAAGCTCTCATTTACTTAGGTTACATATACTTTATTTCCTGCTCATATTAAGTGTAGTGTTAAACATTTATTTTGGCATAACATTTAAAACATTTAGTTAAATATTTTATTTAACATATATTTTCCATGATCAGACATTATACAGACAAGAATAAGCACTTATGTTTTTGTTTACCATTGTACTCTGCAAGCCTCACAGAGTACCCGTCATAATAATTGCTCAGTAACTATTTGTTGAGTAAATAGAGAATCTGCTAGCGTACAATGTGTATGCAGTTCATAGCCAGTCATTTTCTTACCAGCTTCCATGCTGATAGCTCCATTGTTATATACCCTACTCTGCTCACACAAGGAGAGTACTCCTTATGAATTAGTCCTATATGTCTTTAATCATTCTGGGTGCTAGTTACTTTCTACTCACCTGGACTAAAACACTGTCAAGAAACCAATTAAAGGAGAAAAAGTTTATTTTTATTCATAGTTTCTGTTCACTACGGCACATGAGGCAGATTGGGATTCAGGTGGGGCATGCTGTAGAAGCTCTTTACATCCTGTGAACCAGGAAACAGGACAGCTAGAAGTAAGAGCAGAGCGGTCATCTTAAAGGCTTGCCCCAGTCGTCTGTTTCCTCAGCCACAGACAGCACCCCCACCCCCAAATAGTGCCATCTAAACAGGGAATAATAAGCACTTCAGATAAGGCCCTGTACTTGGAGACATTTAAGATTCAAACCATAACATTATTGAAGACTTCTTTAGGGTCTTTGAAATATAAGTCCTTTAATTTAACTCCTCATTAGCTTGTCTAGGAACAAGTAACTCTATTCAGAGTTGAAAGGTAAGAGAATACAATTTTGAAATCCAGTTAACAATGGAAACTTTCCCATTTGTAATGATGTAAAGATTCACAGGAGAGTTGGTGTCATATGGTGGAAAGGACTCAGAGTTCACTGTCAGATGTGTCCTGAGTTTCTGGTTCCTTGACATACTTTATTTAAAATTTTAAACTTAAGTTTCTTCTTTTGGAATTTTAAGGGTGTCTTTTTTTTTAATTCATTTTACATAGCAACCACAGATCCTTTTCTCATCCTTCCTTCTGCCTCCCCACTACCTTCCCCCTGCCCCTGCAACCTACCTTTTATCCCCCTCCACCAAAAGGGTAAAGTCTCCCATGGGGGGGACAGCTAAGCCTAGTACATTCAGTTGAGACAGGACCAAGCCGCTCCCCACTGCATCAAGGGTGAGTAAGGTGTCTGACCATAGATAATTGACTCCAAAAAGCCAGCTCATGCACCAGGGATTGATCCTGATCGCACTGCCAGGGACCCCTCAAACAGATCCAGCTACACAGCTGTCTCCCATACGCAGAGGTTCTAGTCTGGTCCCATGCAGATTCTACAGCTGTTGGTCTAAAGTTTGTGAGTTCCTTTGAGCTTGTTTCAGTTGTCTCTGTGGATTTTCCCATCATGATATTGACCCCTCTTGCTCATACAATTCCTCTTCCTTCTCTTTGACTGAACTCCTGGAGCTCAGCCTGGTGCTTGGTTGTGGATCTCTGCATCTGCTTCCATCAGTTACTGGATGAAGGTTCTTTGATGACAGTTAGGGTATTCACCAATCTGATTACCAGGGTAGGCCAGTTCAGGCACCCTCACCACTATTGCTAGTAGTCTAATCTGGGGTCATCCTTGTGGATTCCTGGGAATTTCCCTAGTACCAGGTTTCCCCCTTACCCCATAATGTCTCCCTCTATCAAGATAGCTTTTTCACTGCTCTCTTTCTGTATGTCTGAATTAGGGTTTTTCTTTCTGTGATGAAACACCAAGATCAAAAAGCAAGTTGGGGAGGAAAGGATTTATTTGGCTTACACTTCCATATCACTGTTCATCATCAAAGGAAGTCAGGACAGGAACTTAAGCAGGACAGAAACCTGGATATAGGAGCTGATACAGAGGCCATGGAGGGGTGCTATTTACTGGCTTGCTCCTCATGGCTTGCTCAGCCTGCTTTCTTGTAGAACCCAGGACCACCAGCCCAGGAGTGGCACCACCCACAGTGAGCTGGGCACTTTCCCATCAATCACTAATTAAGAAAATGCCCTACAGCTGGATTTTATGGAGGCATTTTCTCAGTTGAGTTTCCTTCCTCTCAGATGACTATAGGTTGTGTTAAGTTGACATAAAACTAGCCCGTACAAAACATCATGTAAAATAATGCAGAGACAAATGAAAAAGGGATAATATAGAGCCTTGAGGGACCATCTGTCAGGCTGTGCCTTCTGGTTACATCAGCCTCTGTGTATACAATGATTACATCAGGATTATACATTGGTGTGGGATAATCCCTGTTCTCATGACTGAATCCCCCTCAGTTCCTATTCTTTATTTATTAGTGTTACCATTGAATACAAATTTCAGGAAGGTGCTACACATCCCAGTAGGAACTTCTTTTTCTCCCATTGTCTTGTGCTATGCTGGTGCCTCCATATATCATATAATTATATATCTACCTTCCACTACAATGTGATTATCAGTTTGTAAATAATCCATTAACTGTGGTATTAGTCTCAAAAAGTAATGATTTTTTACCCTTTTAATATTTAAAACAAACTGTGTACTGACTGCTCAACCCTAGAGAATAAATTGACTAAGTGATTCTCCAAAAAGAATAAATCTATTCTTGTTTAGAGAAAAATGTTTGAAACTCAGGCCTCAGATCTCTGAGTTTTGTGTCCTTTCTTTTAACTATGGCCACTTATCGTGGTACTATACACTCCATTATGGGGATTTTATTTGTGCTTTTTTATATTATGTATCTTTTTTATTTTCTATTTTTCCCTTTATTTATTTTGTTTTGGTATTTGAAGGTTCACAGAGGACTTTGTTCTCTCAAGCTTCATTCACATAGGCATCTCTGATATTGAACAATTACCTACTCCTTGTGGGATATGAAATAAATCCATATTGATCAAAGTTCTTCATCTGTCAAAATAGAGAGAAGGCCCTTTAAAAAGTTATGAGGGTTAAATTAGATGCCCTATTACTGTAATGTAAAGTTCCTAGAAAACAGTGAGAACTCAATAAAAGCTGTTATAATTCATTCTAACATAACACAGTAAACAGTTGTTCTTCTGCATGGTAGATAACTAACTCTGTTAAACCATCCTAACGTCTCAATCTTGGTTCTGATTGGAGAGACTTCTGGTCCAACCTTTTCAACCTGGCTTTGCTTAGCTCCTAGTATTTGGAGTCATAACACCTAGCACACTAAAGTATGGGGTGGGGCTTCAGGATTCCATCCTTAGCATTTCTTTTGATTGGCAGCTTCAATGTCTGAGATGAGTGTAAAGCATTAGCTATATTTCTCTCTCCATGTGCTAAGGAGGACTTGACTCTCTGCTTGTGGGATGCTCACTTCCTCCTTCAGCACTCCACTTGGAACTCTTTCAATAGTATGAGGCCTTCCCACAGAGAAGAGGAACTTCTTATTTGAGAGGGTCTGAATTTTTATGGCAGCATTGAGCTTCTGTTCCAGTTTCAGAAAACGCAGGTGGCCTAGTAGAGGCCATTAAACCACTAACTCCCAACATGAAAGGAGAAAAAGGATTAAACAGTTCTGGAGTGTGTATGATGCTGGGCACTATCTTTGTGTATTAAAGCCATTCTCACATTTAGGGCCTCCAACATCCCTGGACCACTGTGAATAGGAATACTATTTGAGTGTGTGGTACTGTTACTGTATTTGAATGTTAGATTTGCTCATGGGTCCTTGAGCTGTGTGGAATTAATATCCTTGTAGCTAATCCCGGCCTCTCTGAAAACAATTGCAAAACCTTAGAAGCTCAAGATTTCTGCCTTGGTATTTCAGTTGACTGAATTACTTAGATTTATAGTTTATTAGCATTAATTGTGGCTTGGCGAACTGTTTCAATACACCCTCAGTTCCTTTAGATGGATATTTCCTCTTCACCTTTAAAGTCAGATCTGCTCTCGTTTCAGAGACCAATTAATGGTTCAGTCTAGAGGTTTTCACTGCATCTCAGTAGCTTTGGGATATTAAGCTTTGGGATAAGTTAAACACTTTGTCTAATACTCTATTGCTAGGTGTTTGGTCTTTGATTTAATTAAGCCCCAGTCCATCTTGTTTTCTGTATTCTAAATCTTAGTGCTTCCTTCCTAAGTCTGCTACATCCACATTGGAAAAGCAAAGGACAGTGGTCTTCCTAGGTCCCCAAAGCTATGCTTTTGACTGACTTATTGTTGTTCTTTGGAACATTTTTCTTGGGGAATAGGCTTAATCTGTACATTCAAAGTCTATGCTTTTTTTTCCTCACATACGTTCTGTTAGTTAAAACAAGCTTTCAAAAATGTTACTTAAAGGGAAATTATTATGACTAAATAATAATTGGAAGACAAAAGAGAAATGGAATGAATGTATGAATGATAATCTAATTAATATGGAAATCACTGGACTAACTTTTCAATTCACATTCAGTTCAGTGTTTTAGTAGTGGAGTAAGGGGATGGGGAGTAGAGTTAGTGCTTATGATGCAGACACACATGCTGTTTCCTCATGCATTTCATCTCCTTGATACTTCATAGGAAGAACCCCTCGAACACGGGGTGGCAATGATTCATTTCATGTAACACCACACTTACAATTAGGGGGTGTCTCTGTTTCTTGTGAAAATTAATTCCATTCCAACATTTAGGGAAACATTTTGACTACTAATGCTTACTACTAAAAAATCTGTGCAATAAAATATGAGAGTCATTGTTGTTTTGGCTCTAAGATGTCAATAGTTTTAAAATGGCAATAAATATTTAAGGGAAGAAGGAAACAAAGTGTTCAATGTATCCTAAACCTTGACATCCCAAGCTGTATAATTTAATCACAACAGCCCCACCCTTCAGTTCTTTAATATTTTACCCAATACATTTCATGAATAAATATTAGCCGAATACTTCTGGAGTTTATGATTAAATATTAACGGTGTTATTTTTACAAAATGCATGGGAACCTTTCATGAATTGCATCCGTGAATGTAAATTGGTCTACAGACATTTTGACAGATGCTTGTGGTTGATTATAGTGACACCTGCTCTGGTTATCATTTGCTACTAGAAAAAAATACTTTTGCTAATGCTAACACCTCATCTCCACTCTTCCCCATCAGTACAACTTACAGTTGATCGCCATCTGAATGTGTGACTTTACCAGGGCAATGAATAATGAAAAAAACTGTAAGTGGTCCTAATAAGCTTGAATAGGAATCCAACTTGCTTTGGACATTCCCAGCCAGGCATAATTTATTTTCATCTTTGGCTGCAAAACAGTGTGGATCTTCTTAACTGAGTCCCTGACAGATGGTTTCAGTGTTTCCAGGACTCCATTTCCAATCATTTTGCCCATATTGCAAAATTGGCCTTGAAAAAGGGTAAAGAGTTGTTCTGCTGCATTAACATCCCTTCAGAGCTGCTTGCTGTGAAGGGCATGGAGAAAGGAAGGAAATCAAGAGAGTGATGCTTGAAAACTATGTGGCATTCACATTCAGAAATGTTTGTGACATACTGATGATTCCCAGATTACATCACAACCCACCTTTGATTTTGATGGTAAATTTCCATGACACACTAAATGCAACAGTAAGAACACAGGCATTCGGTTATCATGGTTTACAAGCCACTCTGATGCTGAGCCCAACACCAGGAAGGGCTATGGTGTAGGCTGACTGACTGACTCCCTGCCACTTACATCCTGCTGATCAGTATCACCACTGAGTGTTATATGAACACCGTACCTGTGAAGTGGTGTGACTGTCTGCTAATGAAAGGCCTGAAACATCTCCATTTATTTTCCAGGAGCCATGAATTGATCACGTTCAACATGCCAAATCTTCATTTTCTTTTGCAGCTTCAGCTGGCTGACTTCTTCATCTAAAGTGCTGTTCTTTTCTTTTTGTCGCCGTTTAGTTTATGATCAAAATCAATGAAGACTGAAGCTTTCCACAGCCATCTATAAAATGCAATTACTGTATACAACACACAGTAAAACTCCTGTGGTGTATATGTTGAGACATAATTTATGCCACTTACCTCCAGAGAGGTATCGATCTCTTTCTGTGAATGTTTTACAAAAGGGTCTCTTGAGTGTGAGCACAAGGAAATATGTGGCTATTGGGGCTGATCTATAATTTGATTAATAATGACCAATCTCTCAAACTTGACTTCTCACTGCATTTTTGTTGTGATATGACCTCAAAATCTTAGAGTTTTCCTTTCTTTTATTATTGTTATTATTTTTTGCAGTGGTATAGTTAGTTATTCCTATGTTTTGACATGCTAGTCTTGTTACTTGCTTTATCCACAGTGTGGGTGTCAAATTCGCACTTACATGGGACAGATACTAAATCTGGAGTCAGAGGCTCTTAGTTTGGATGTGATCCAACCACTTGAATGTGACCTTGGGTTTGGATACTCTGGTTTTGTCAACTTTCAGTTTTTATCTCTATAAAATGGAACAAATAATCCAGCATAGAAGCCATTGATTTCTAGGATAGAAGGAAACATTTACCATACTTATTTTGCAAACACTCAACAACCATATATTTTGACAGGTTGTTGGGACCTGATTGTGAACAAGACTTGCATACTCCTTGCCTTCATGGAGCTTGCACGAATTAAACAGCATGCAAATAATTCCATATGTTTTGATGTCTTGCACATGTGAACATTGGCATACTCGTCACTGTGGCTACATTGTTGTCATGACTGAGACTGGAAGAAAATAATGCTGATGATGCTCCTAAGAGTCAGTCCCATTGGTGGAGGGAGCAGTTAGAGTTAATGACGTGGAAACGGTTCTGAAACTGCACAATGAGCCTTCTTAATGCTCCAAAGCGTAGCATTCACAAGCTTATCCCCTTAAGTTTGGCTGGAAACTCTATTTATCGATTATTTCCCTTGTAGCCAGAGTCTTGTAAGTGAAAGAGACAGAAGGGAAGGAAGGAAAGGCATTTTTCTCTAACTCTTCTAAAGTGTAATCTATCAGAGTCAATGAGCTGGGGAAGTTCATTTTCAAAAAATGAACCGTCCTGTTTCATCCAGGGTCCCTCAGCACCCTCAGGATCTTATCTTTGGCTACCATGTAACAGATAGCCCATCATCCATCCTTTTAACTGTTTTTGTGAGGCAGGGTGAGTTTGTTATTAAGGGGTTGGCCCTCAGAGGGAACACTGTTTTAGTCATCACCAGGGTTAAAGTATAGGACCTTCCCTGGCCCCTGTGCCAGGCAACACAGGATGATTGCTAGCGACCCAGAGAAGTATCTCCCAAGGCTGTGCATTTGCCATGGGAGAAAGTACAGTTGAAGTTGATGGTAGGTTTAACCTTATGACAGCTTTGGCAGTTTCAAGATTGCTAGATGGAAGGTAGGAGGAACATAGTACTTTCTGGTGTAGGGAACTGACAGCAGGTGAGTTACTGTTGCCTCAGAGCCGTGGGCACTGATGGATCAGGGCTCTTCCCAGAACCTCCTGGATTATTTATCTGTACCATGTGGAGAGAGAACATTTTGTCCTCATGGAACAAGGGGACAGCTTGGGCTAATTTACCTTGAATAGAAACCTGGAGAGCAGTATAAACTTCATTGTTACATGAACACAATATATTTTCCTGCTTTGACCTAGAGTGAGAGTCCACTTTTGGGATTAGAAAAAAATTAATTGCCTGTTTTCATCCCACAGAGGTCAGCAACATAGTAAATGCTCATATCTATGCAATCAGAAAGATTACATGGTCAGAGGAATGTTCAAGTGGAATCAAGGGCCATCTTTTAGTTTAAAAAAAGTCTGGAAGAAACCACTTCTATTCAGATTAGAGATGCATGTGCATGAAAGCTGATCTCCCTTGCCTCCAATCTCTCTCTCCCACTCATCTCCCAACTTGAAAGAATTTTCTAAAAGTTTGAAATGACTAGGAAGCAATGGTATGGTGATATTTTATTTTGTACTAAAATGTTATTTGTATGTTAATAAATAATGTTGCCCGGGGGTCAGAGCTATTAGCAAGCCATAGGAAAGCTGGGCAGTGGTGGTGGTGCATGCCTTTAATCTCAGCACTTGGTAGGCAGAGCTAGGTAGATCTCTGTGTGTTCAGGGATACAGCCAGCATTGGAGACACATGCCTTTAATCTCAATACCAACCATAGAAGACCTGGAGGTCTGTACAGACAGGCAGTGACTAGGCGGTCATGTGGTTGGGTTTACAACCAATGAGAAGGCAGAACCAAAAGTCTTTATAAAGACTTTAACACAGGAAGTAGCTCTCTTTTGGAGAGGTAGAACCACTGCAGGAGGAAGGGTAAGGTTTTAGCTCTTAGCTCTGACCTCTTGGCTTTCTTCTTTGCATTGGTTCTGTGTTTTTTATTTAATAAGACAGTTGGTTACATCTACACAATGGTGCTCTTCTGAATAAGCCCCAGAGCACAATGCATTTTATCCAGGGTGCATTTGCTCATGTAAGAGTCTGAACCCAGAAGTAAAGTAGGGAGAAGCTTAGGACCCATAGTTAATTTTTAATGCCATTTCTCTGTTAGGAAGGGTTGCATATGTCTTATATATTTCTTAATTGTTTCATAATGTAGAAGGCTTTTACTGAGAGTCAAGTGACAAGCAGGCTCAGAAGGATCTGATTGGCATCTTTGTTTTCTAAATTCCTTTCTTGACTTTTTGCAGATTAATTTTTAGGTGATTATCATATTTTTCTAAGCATATACTCCTGTAAAGAGAAGATAGGTCAGTTTTGTTGAATATAGACAAAGCTATAAATCTTGTGATAACTATTTTGCATATATTCTTTACTTTTTCCTCTATATTAATCTATGAAGTAGGTATTTTATTTTTTTATTTGTGTTAGAGTTAGGATTTAAACATTTTTTTCTACAAACTTACTTAACATATGTGATCCTTAGCTTCCTATTTGTCAAGTAAGATGGTGAGATCTTTGATGATAATGTGACTGTAAAGATCAACAAGGTAAAGATTTAACCCCACTCCCACCCCATGTATGTGTGTATGTGTATTCATATGTGTATGTTTATTCATATCTGTGTATACATGTATACACAGATATACAGAGGCCACCTCTTGTCTTTGTGTTTTCATATAAATTTTGACTATGAAATAAAACTTCTGACATTTATCTTTCTGATTCTGGCTTATTTTGCTTAACATGATGATTTTCAATGCCACCATTTTTTGTACAATTGATAGAATTTCTTCTTTCTGGCTGATTATAACTTCAATGCACAACTACATCAAATTTTCTTTATTAATGTATTGAACATTTGGGCTCATTTAACTACTGTGAAAAGTGGTAAAATAAGAATATATATATATATAGGCATCTGCTGTATTGTGACTTAAATTTCTTTGGATGTACAGCATTTTGGTGCTTCTAATTTTATTTTTTTCAAGGAAACCCCATTATGATTTCTACAGTGGCACATGATTTTTACATTCTCACCTGCAGTGCACAGAATTTCCTTTTCATCCCCATCTTCACCATCAATTGCAGTTTCCTTGCTGGCAGCCATTTTTACCAGAGTGAGATGGAATCTCAATGCAATTTTACATCCCCAATGGCTGAAAAGGCTGGAATCTCCCACCTGATATTTGTTTTTTTTTAAACCATTTTTTTTTTTTGAGAAAAAAAAATTTCCAATTATTGTGTCCAGTTATTGATTGGGTACTCTGGCTTTTGGATGTATCAATTTTTGTGTTCTTTACATATTCTATGTAGTCTTCTTTTTGAAAAAGGATCTCATGGAGCTCAGCCTGGCTTTAATTCCTATGTAGATGAAAATAACCTTGAATTTCTGATCTTCTTGCTTCTACCTCCAGAGTACTGGGATTATAGATGTGCTAGGTTTAGGGAGTAGTCCTAGGGGTTAATCCTAGAGCTTCTTGCCTTCTAGGCATGTATTCTACTAAATGAACGGCATTCTGAATTCTAGGCCAGCATCTGAATTCTAACCCCCTGTCAGGTATACAGCTGGCAGTGAGTCAGTGGGCAGGCTCTTCAGTTGCTAATTGTGTCTTTTGCTGTGCAGAAGCTTTATAATTCATGTGGTCTCATCTGTCAATCAATTCATGCTATCATTTTCTGAGCTAATAGATCTTATTTAGGAAGTCATTGTCATGACTATATTTTGAAGTTTCCTTCATTATTTCAAAGGCTTTAGATCTTAAATCAAGGTCTTTGAACCATTTTGAATAGATTTTGTTTTTAGAGGATAGGAGGAAGGGATCTAGTTTCAGTCTTATACATGTGGATATCCAGTTTTCTATAGTGTTTTTGGTGTCTGTTGAAAATTAGGTAGCAGTAGTTTCATGAGTATATTTTTGGGTCCTCTACTGTATTCCATTGGTGTACATGTCTGTTTTTTTTCCAGTATCATACTACTTTTGTTACTATGGCTGGAGTATAATTTGAGATCAGGTGTTGCTCTTCTGTTCTGGATTGCTTTGGCTATTTGGAGTCTATTGGGTTTAATATGAATTCCTGGATTTCTTTCTGTTTCTGTCAAAAATGTCACAAGAGTTTTCATGGGGATTACATTGAATCTGTAGCTCACTTTCAGTAATAAAGCTTTTTGTACCATATTAGTTATGCTGATCCACACATATGGGAAGTCAGTCTATATTCTGCTGCTCAATATTTTCTTTAGTGTTCTGTAATAACATTTCTAATTTGTGAATTAAGATTGTCATTATAATTTAGGGCAGTAGTCACAAAGTACCTTGGGTTCTATTTAGGGTTTCCTCTGGGATTAGTGAAGACAAAGAAGATGTCTATTATAAGTACTTCCAATGTGTTCTTAAAATCAGAAATGCAGCCTTTGGGTTTCACCCCAGAGCTGAAGACTCAGGAGGTGGTGGCAATCAGCAATTCCAAGCCCTTTACATGGTTGTGGATTGTCCTAAAATTTGAGAACACTTATCTTGGCACAAGGTTGGGCAATAACACTAGAAAAAAGCTATTGCCTCTTCTCATGGTTGGATTTACCTATTTAATAACTGTGCTTCACATAGTAAGTGAAAGGAGGTAGTGAAACAACAAAATTCTTAGCCTGTTTCCTTACCACAACTATGCAATATCATATGTTGTGGTGGTATTGTGTTCCCCAAAATATTGTATACTCTAATAAATTTATCTGGGGTCAGAGAACAGACAGCCACTAGATACAAAGGCTAGAAAATGGTGGCACTCACACCTTTAATCCTAGCATTCCAGAGATAGAAATCCCTCTGGATCTCTGGGAGTTCAAGGCCACATTGGAAATAGCCAAGCATGGTGACACACGCCTTTAATCCCAGAAAGTCAGCCTTTAATCCCAGGGAGTGGTGGTAGAAAACAGAAAGATATATAAGGAATGAGGACCAGAAACTAGAAGCATTTTGGCCTGGTTAAGCTTTTGGCTGGTTAAGCATTCAAGCTTTGAAGCAGCGGTTCAGCTGAGAGCCATTGGGATGAGGACACAGAAGCTTCCAGTCTGAGGAAACAAGACCAGCTGAGGATCCGGCGAGGTGAGATAGCTGTGGCTTGTTCTGTCTCTCTGATCTACCAGTATTGACCCTGATAACTGGCCTCGGGTTTGATTTTATTAATAAGAACTTTTAAGATTCCTGCTACAATATGTATATAAAACATGTAGGTTATATACATATATATAGCATATAATGTGTGCATATGAAAATACTTTAAGCCACAGAATTCTTAACATACAGAGGGTATAATTGCTACAAGTAACTTATTTACATGCTGTCAACTTCACTTTGAAAGGATTTCCCTGGGGTTTGCTGATCATTTTACTTTCATTATCATATGTGTCAACTAGTTCCCATCACTAGCCAATTAGGTATCAAGCAAAAAGGCCAAATCAGAGGGGGAAATTGGTCACATCATGGCTGAATGCTTTATTTCAGTGAGGAAAAATAACTAGAGTTGACGGATTTTTATGTTAGTTGAAATAGGATATTTAGAGTAGTTGAATATTTTATGTCTTATCAATCTCCCTGTTTTCTTTCCTCTACTTTCAGAAGTGTTTCTGCCTATCCTATAGGCATAAACAGTCTTATGTGAAGTTAACAAAAACAACAACAATTGCAAAACAAAGGGAATTCAAAATAAGATGCACTGATTTTGAAATTCCCACTGTAGAAAGCCCTTTTCATTTTGAAAATAGAATCTCATTTTGCTTGTTCTTATTGGAACATCTTTTCACTTCTTTTGGGGCAATTATAGCACAGTGAATTTATGCTTTTATAGATACTGATAATTGTGTGTTAATATGCCAGCATGCAAGCTGTCAGTGAACACACTATTTTGGGGAGCTATTATGAGCAAGGATCTATGATTTATTTCATGTGTCCTTGCTCCAACTTCTTCCCCAAACTTATTTGGAGGGATAAAATTGGGACCTGTGAAAGGGAAACATATTAGTTGAAAGGAGGTATGAACAAATAATGGCTAGGTTAGAATTGGGTGGATAGTGCCCAATATAAGTCCCAAAGAAGTAATATCAGATAAGATGAAGCACCACAGATACCTGGGCTAGGATTACTTTTGTTTGATAGGCAGTAACCCTGAGCTGTACCAAGGCATTCCTTTTGATTCATACACTAAGTATGAAATACCATTCATTCTAATTGATTTTTTAAAGGTTTATTTATTTATTATGTATACAGTGTTCTGCCTCCATGTATGTCTACAAGCCAGAAGAGGGCATCAGATCTCATTACAGATGGTTGTGAGCCACCATGTGGTTGCTGGGAATTGAACTCAGGACCTCTGGAAGAGCAGTCAGTGCTCTTAACCTCTGAGCCATCTCTCCAGCCCTCTAATTGATTTTTTTAGTTAAAATGTTTTCATACAATGTATTTTGATCATATCCTCCTCCCTCATCTTCTCCTTGATTCTCCCCACCCACCCATCTTCAATTCCTTCTTTCTCCTTTTCTCTCAGAAAAGAGACTACCAACAAAAAAACAGAACAATCCCCAAAGTCAAAATAAACAATAGCAAAGAATAAAGTAGTAATACAAAACAAAATAAAACAAAAAGCTATACTCAGTGACCCTCCATGGTAGAAAATTGGTTTTCCATTTCTCAGGGAGTAGGTATCAGTTGCAGACAACTTCTTGGTTAGGTGTAGAACCTTGTGTCCACTTCTCCCTCTCCGTGCTGGGATCTTGCCTGGTTTGAAACTGTGCAGGTTTTGTGTGTGCTGCCATCGTCTCTGTGCGTTCATATGCTTATCAATCCTGTTGTATCTACATGATGTGGTTTTCTCGGAGTCAGCCATCACCACGGGTTCTTTCAGTCTGTCTGCTTCCTCTTCGGCATAAATTCCTGAACCTTGAGGGGAGGGGTTTGAGAAAGACATCCCATTTAGGAATGAGTGCTCCAATGTGTCTCACTGCCCTCACATTGTCCAGTTATGGGTTTCTGTGTTAGTTCCCATTTACTGCAAGAAGCAGCTTCTCTGATGAGGGTTTGGAAATGCTCTGATATATGGGCAGAACAATCTATCATTAGAAGACATTTTATTGCTGTGTTCCTTTAGCAGAATAACAGCAGTAGGTTTGCCCTAGGGTCTTAGTCTCAGGCTCTTATTCACTTCAGCAGTGTCAGATCCAGATTCCATCTCATAGAGTGGTCCTTGAATCCAATCAAGAAAGGGCTGGTTACACTCATAATAGCTGTGCCACTATTGTCCAAGTGTATATTGCTGGTAGGCTGATGTTATGGGTCACAGGGTTTGTAACTGGGTGATAATGTTAATTATTTTTCTCCTCCAGTAGCATGCAAAATAACTTCTAGTACCACGAATGCTAGTTAGAGGGGTTGAAGCTTATAGTCGGCTACCAGCTTGATTGCTCCATGTTCTATGGCATAACTAGGTTGTGTCTTCAGCAATAAGACCTGGAGAGCATCACGCTGTGGACAGCAACCAATGGCCTTGGCAATTTCCTGTTGTGTTTGGGGGTGTCTATGGGACCCCTTTGGCTAATGAATCGACAAGATGTAGCCTATTCTTGGAACTGGAAGTTTTATTTGGTGACATAAGATATGAAAAACCAATCTTAATGAAGAAGCTTTGAAGCCCCCTCCCCTCCTACTACAAATGACATAAATTCTTAAGCATAATAATTCCCCCCTCTGAGACAACTGAGAAGGAATAATCCAGTAACTATCATCTATGACAGACTGAAACAGCCATGGGTTGGGGGAGAGGGGTTCACCAGTTAATATCCAGTCTGCCAACATTACTTCCACCAAGTGCCCAAGGAAGAGACTTTGGTAAGAAACGTCTTGATACAAACAGTGGTTATCTGAACTAAGTTGAGGCAGTCCACAAAGGCCTGTGTGGACCTGAAGTTAGCAAGGAGTCTTGGATTTGACTATTTCACCATTAAGTTTCTCTATTTCACTATGGAAGTTCCACTATTAAGCTGCTAAAACGAGCAGTGCAATGATATGAGTAAAGGTAAGTGAGTGGATACACACGAGTCCTGCAGTTAGTACTGAAGCCTGGTAGAATCAGAAGAACAGATGCTGGGCTCAGGGCAGCAAAGCTCAAACGGACGTGGCTCCGTTCTGGGAGCTTTTGCTTCACATCCTAGCTGCACACTTTTGAGCATGAGCCCGTGTCCCAGACCTCACTAGAAAGGGAGATGGTCTGGTCAGAAATACTCCTTACACAACCACACTAGTCAAAGCTGAGGACTGCTTCTCCCCTGGGGAAGAAACATGGACAGAGCTGTCTCTCCATATCCATTATAGCTTCGTACCAATTCAGTGAGCTCTAAAGTCAACAATGTTTTCATAATGTCACGTAGGCAGCAACATTCTCAACAACGTTTTGTTTGTTTGTTTATGTGATTTTGTATACTTAGTCTCACTGACTCAGACTTGGGCTGACAGAAGTTTGAGGTCTGGCCCCTGGCATTTGAAGAGGACCAAGGAGCAGGGCTTTCTTTGGTGTCTGGCATGGGCTTACGTGGGGTTTCTCTTGCATTCTGAGTCTATCAGTTTCCCTTGGCAGCACTTGCCCCTTCTGTATACGAGCCCCTGATGCCCACAGTGCACTTACCAGCAGTATCAGGCATCTGAGTGTCCATTTTTTATAGTTTCTCTGGAAAACTGAAGACTTACTGCTTTGTAAAACTCCTGGTAGGGAGCTTTTGAACTTTGATCATTTGGGAAGATGCCAGATATTGTGACTATGAAGATCGCAGGCTTGGGGTCTCACTTCTGCAGCTTGGAATCTGAAGATTGGGTTTCCTAGCTGTGTGGCGAATGTGGACCTGAAGATTAGCAGAGTTGGATTTGGCCAAAGCTGTTGCAGTTTGATTTACTGTTAACCTGACACCAGTGGTGTAACCAGAGAGGTAGAAGCAGGTGAGTGGATGAACACAGCTGCCCCTGTTCTGTAATCCACACTGAATCAGAGCAACAGGAACTGGGTTCAAGCAAGTGATGTTCAGTTAGGATTCACTCTATTTTGGGGGGCATGGCAAGAGCACTAGCCTCTCTGTGATTCAGAAATTGCCTCTGCCTACTCTGGCTGCTATAAACATTAAGTGGGGTGCAGTCTTTTGAATATGGTTAACATTTTATGACATGTATTTGCTATTATTTCTATACACAATCCTCTTATTTTCTAAAATATATAAGCACTATATTACCTAGGTTGCTCAGGGTTTTGTCTGCTACTAGAGCACTACATTTTGAAAGGACTTTATTTTTTAAGTAGAATGGTGATAAAATTGTGGCCATTGCACTCACTGGATTCATTATCTGTAGCTCTGATTACAAAAATACAAATACAATGATCTTATACTTTGTTAACTTTACATAAACTAATATAACTTATTTTCTTTAGTTGGCCTTCTTGTTTCAGATATATGGCTGAAAATTAATTAAGCAGGCCACTGTCTCTTAGCTTGTAGTTCTGGCAGAATTTGAATAGACGCCCATGCCTTTAGCCTAAATATTCGATGGTAAGAAGCAAAGATGAGGTCTGTGAAGCTCAAATCTTTCGAAGTTGAGTCTGCAGCAAGAGATGGTTTCCTGTTAAATCTTTCTGTGGTGTTTGTTTCTGAGTTGAGATCTTCAGCATATGTTCTGGCTTTTGCTTTTCAAGCTTTGAAAAGTCTGTCAGCTGTCACAGTACGGTTCCTGTCATCTGGCTCTTTCAAGCACTAAGGATCTGTCAGTTCTAAATTTCATAATATAATGTGGCTATCAGTTCTCAACGCAGAGCTGAAGTTAAAGTTTTTCATGTGCAAAACCCAAAGCTGAAAAAACTGCAGTTTGTTTTTGAGTAATAAATAGACAAATAACGGGTTCCTGAAAGCTTTTAGGAGTTGTGTCATGCATACGAGATATGGTTGTGCCCAATAACATGCCCACACTAGCCAAGTATCTTGGGGATCAGGCCCTTCAGAAATGTAGATTCTTTGGCCAATCTACTCCCTTGGAATCCAGGTTCCTACTGAGTAGAATATAATTTCAAAAGTTCAGTGGTGATTTTAATGAGCTGTTTTCTAAAATAACCTTAAGATGATGTCAAAACTCTGGAGTCATTCCAAATGTTAGGACTGATAGGAATTTACTATAGTGTTCAGTACAATACTGCATTTGGTGGGTGAGTAAGTCAAGGTCGGGAGTGATTTGGCCACTTAGGATCAGGTGTTTAGAGGAGGAAGATAGCTCTTTGATTTCTGATATGTTGTTGGTGTTTTACAGATGAATAAATGTAGAAAACCAGTGCTATGTGACTGCCCTAGTTATATTCAGCACAGGAGGCAGAGAAGAGTCATCATAGCTCCCCATTGCAGAAATGGGGCAGCTACAGCCATGACAGAATACAGGTCCTGTACCAGAGATGTGACAGTGTCAACAAAGGCTTGTGGTCTGTGTATCCAGTCAGCGACAGGCGTGGGTATTTTAAAGGGGTTCTAAGTATTATACAGCAAGAGAAAATTCAAGGTTCATTTTATTTTGGGACAGTTTTGTCCATTACTGTTGGGGAGTGAATAGAGTGAACAGAAAAAGCTTTGACTAAGAGCTGGGAGATCTCAGATCTGTTCTCATACCCATACATCTTCACTGTGGGGATGTGCCAGTGCCCCAGCCTCTGACCTATGTTTCTGTACCTCAGAGAGTACAGTGAAGCAATTTCTCTAAGAACCCGAAGAAGTCATCATAAGCATCAAACTAAAAGATATACAGGAAAGAATACTGAAAGGAACAACTTACATATTTTAATCTTATCATGGGGCAAGCATTTAAGTAGAAATGTCTGGTTTGGGAATAAGGGGATATTCATGAGCTCAAGTTTCATCTATCATTTACTCTGGGCTATGATTAGCCATGAATTAAAATCATATAGATTTTCATTGCATATTCATTTAAAAATATTTATAAAATCTTGGGCCTTACCAAGTATGATGTGCAACTGGTTTTATTGTATGAGAATATAGTTAATGGTTAAATGTAAACAAAACTTTAAAAATGTAGATTTTCTTTTCCTAAGGCTACCCAGGATAAAGATTTTTTTCATATGATATTAGATCTAAAACTATAGTCGTTTCTTTCTCTTATTTTCTTCTGGCCCTTCTAAAGATTAACATACATTTATAAGAACATTTCCCCTGTACATGACACTGTTTTTTGTTTTTTGTTTTTTTTTTCATTTTGGTATTTTGAGACAGGGTTTCTCTATGTAGTATTGGTGCCTGTCCTGGATCTCACTCTGGTGGACCAGGCTGGCCTTGAACTCACAGAGATCTACCTGGCTCTGCCTCCTGAGTGCTGGGATTAAAGATGTGCGCTACCACCACCCAGTACATGACACTGTTTTGTAACTAAAAAGTAGAATTTTATTGGTTTTGCTATGATATACAAGGTCCAACCACGAGACAAAAATGACATAGTAATTTGATGTGGAGTTAGCTAACAAGAAATGAAGAGAGCACTAAAATATATAGGAATAGCAAGTTACCCTCAAGTTGAGACAGGGGTTCCAAAAAGGAAATAAATTAGAAAATTTAGTGTGCCTCTAACTCAGGTTTGAGGCCTGAAACTTCATTGGAAAGGGGATAACTGTGGCCCACTGTTTAGCGGAAGAGATGCCGGGGAGTTCACTAGTGAAATTCATCCCCCAGAAATGAATTCTGATCTGGGTGCATTGGTGCCTGGCAAGTGCTGGGGATATAGGGTATTGCCAGTCTAAGGAAGCTGGGTATGAGAATAGCCATTCCCCCATGAACCGGATACTGGGAAGATGGCATTGGAGAGGCCCACTGAGTAGCACAGGTTGAATCCAGGCTGGAAGTCCCTTCTTCCTCTAGTGTCCTCAGTGCCCTTTAATGATGAAGCTTAGCTTATGCCTCCTGGCAAAGAAAATGATTTAAAAGTCCCTGCTCTGTCTGTAGAGGGTGAATGACAAGGAGGAAACTGGTAAGTGGAACATGTCCCAGGAGTTCTAAGTACTGTATTTGCCCCCTCTTAAAGTTAGTGAGACAGAGATGCAGAAAGATGAAGTAACATGCATGAACTCCCACAGTCTCTACCTCCCCCCATGATGCATGCTCACTGTTATCCCATGTCTTGTTGTACAAGTCCCAGGGTATGAGTTGATTGGCTTCTGCAATTATAAATATCATAAAACAACTGAACTTTCTTAGAGTGTTATTCCATTTTCTTCTTAGCTATTCCCTGACTTGTTTTCTGCTTCTTCTGTTCTCGCTCATACCATGTATCTGAACCAAACCTAGAACTGCTTTGCTTTCACATTTACTGTCACACAGAGGGAAGGAATATAAAATAGGCTACCTCCTATTATATTTCTGTTTTCTGTTTCCTACCTTACCACACAAATTCAGACCCACAAGCCTCTTACACACACACACACACACACACACACACACACACACACACACACAGATACCATTCTGTTGCCACTGGGGTCTAAGTCATCTGCCACCATCACATATCAGCTGCCATGAAGAGTGTCATCATTGCCTCCAGTGTTCTACAGTGGTCTCTCAGGCTCTGCTCTGTTAAAGCTATTCCATCCACGCAGCCTGAAAAGACTCAGAATTTAGAACTCAACCATGAGCATTCCTGTTTTCTCACTGGAGGCAAACATTTGATGCTCCTTCAACTTTGTCTCAAATGTACATTTTGATTTTTTTTTGTGTGAGATGCATGAATCCATCCCAGATTCCTCATCTAACATAAGGCTTTTATGATTTTCAAGCAATATTTTTTTTTCTTTTGAAGCTTGGTAGAGCTATATTTTTTCTCATGACACACTTTGCTTTTTTAGGATGGCAATATTCAGGTCAACTTTCATTCTGTTAGTATGTTTCCTTGAAGACAGGATAATATTTTAGTTGTTTTTGATTCATTTATTCATCCATTTGTATATTTATTATTGCATCTCCTTTAATCCAAAGGCCACTAAAATGATTTCATTGTTAGGCAACCTTAGAAAGCTCAGTTAGAAGCTGCAGCCAGCTCCTGCCTGGTAGTCATTGCTGGGACTTGTTCCAGGATAGAGTTATGATGAAAACAGTGCACATCAGAGAAAGCACAGACTTGTGGCCCTTTAGCACTATGTACAGAATGTTTGTTACAGTCCATCCTACACTTCACATTCTGAAACCCCAATGTGTTGGAGTATTTGGGAGGCAGTTAAGTCAAGAGGGTGGAGCCTTTATGAATGAAATTATTACACTGGTCTGTTCTCTGCTCCGCGGGCGTCTGTGAGGTAATGACCAAGAAACCAAGACACAGATCCTCACAAACAGAAAATCTGATGGTGACTAGACTTTGGAATGTTTGGCCTCCAGAACTGTAAGCAATTCATGTCTCCTGCTGAAAGCATTCAGTCTACTGTATTCTGTTTTAGCTTGTCCAATGAGAACGCCATCTCAATGCCCTGCTGCAGAATGGCCTTGACGGATGAAGGGGGAATTCCCAGTGCAGTGCTGGGCGCATGATAGATTAAATAATTAAACTTCACCCCAGGAAACTTTAGATTCTATTGCTGACTTGCTTTGTGCCATAGGATCATCTCCTGCTGTCACATAAAGGTGAGGTTCAGGACCTGCTCCCGGCACTGGTTCTTTCTATATGTATCCTTACCTGCTGGATTCTAACTCCCACCCTTGTTCAGACCTCCAACAATTGCTTGGCCTTTAAAACTTTCTTAATGATTTCACTTCATTTTCAGTATTAACAACCTTCTTGATTTTTTTTTTAAATTTTATAATTTAATTTAATTTTACATATCATCCACGGATTCCCTTCTTCTCCCTCCTCCCGCCCTCCCACCTTAGTCCTACCCCCCCATCCCCATCTCCTCCAGGGCAAGGACTCCCCTGGGGATTCAGCTCAGCCTGGTAGATTCAGTCAAGGCAGGTCCAGTCCCCTCCTCCCTTCACCCAGGCTGAGCAAAGTGTCCCTGCATAGGCCCCAGGCTCCAAACAGCCAGCTCATGCACTAAGGACAGCTCCCAGAGTCCAGTCGGCAAGAAAGAGGAGGGATTGTTTGAGCAAGAATTGTTGAGACCATGATTGGAAAAAGCACAGGGACAAATAGCCAAACTAGTGGAAACACATGAACTATGAACCAATAGCTGAGGAGCCCCCAACTGGATCAGGCCCTCTGGATAAGTGAGACTGTTAATTAACTTGAACTTTCTTGATCTTTGAAGGCTTTTCTTACTCTCTTCTCTAGTGCTAGATCCTTAGTGTTTATCTATAATTTGCCTCAGTAACCCAAGTGGGTAAGATAGCTGTTTGTGAGCCATGAAGCGCTAGAATGCCTATGGATTCTTTGGTCATTAATCAGAGATTCTCAGAAGAAAGAATCCAAAGAAAACAATTTTAAAATCTATATTAGGATTTTCTATATTAGGAAATCAGGGAAATGCACCAGATTTCATGTTTAGTTTTAGAAAGCTTATGCCCATTAAGTTTACATTAAGGCTTTACATACAACAAAAACTCAATAGCTATAAGTTGAATGCTCAAGGTTGGTTTGTTCTCAATTACCAGAAGATTTACTATTTACTAGAAAATTAACTCTGAAAAGTTTGTTGGTGTCTCTGCATCCTAAGCATCATATAGTCCCTTCCAAATAAAAAATGTAGATTTATGGAAACTCATTCCAATCATTTGATTAAGTAGGTCCAAAATTAGGCTAGGGCATCAACATTGTGTGTGTGTGTGTGTGTGTGTGTGTGTGTGTGTGTGTGTGTGTGGTGAACACACGTGGAGGCCAGAGCAGAATACAGGGTATCTTCCCTGGTGGCTCTCTTCCTGCTTGCCTCAGGACAGGATCACTCACTGAACCAGAAGCTCACCATTTTTTGGCTAGTCTGGCCAGTCATTGAGTTATCAGGATCTGCTGTGTCTGCCCCCTATTGTCACGGTTGCAGGAATTAGCCATACTCAGCTTTTAATGTGGGAACTGGGGATTTGAACTCAGATTCTCATGCTTGTAGAGTAAGTGCCATTACCCACTGGGTCATCTCATCAGCCCTGGCATCTGAATTCTTATAGCATCACTTATGATTCTCATTACATAGTCTGAAGATGTATTTTAAGAATAACTAATCAGGCCGGGCAGTGGTGGTGCACACCTTTAATCCCAGCACTCGGGAGGCAGAGCCAGGTGGATCTCTGTGAGTTCGAGGCCATCCTGGGATACAGAGTGAGTTCCAGGAAAGGCGCGAAGCTACACAGAGAAACCCTCTCTCTCTCGAAAAACAAAAACAAAACAAAACAAAAACAACAACAACAAAAAGAATAACTGATCATGTGGTGGCACATTTCTTTAATCCTAGCCTTGGGAAGTAGAGGCAGGCGGATCTCTATCCATTGGAGGCCAACCTAGTTCACAAAGTGAGTTTTAGCCCAACCAATAGCCACATAGTGAGACTGTATGTTGTCATTTTTGGTTTATTCAGGCAACCATATTGTTGAGATTCCATGTGTGTGTTTTTTCTGTCATGTCTAGGAAACACTGTCTAAGAGCAGGAATATAATTGACCTGGCAGCACAGACAGGGGAAATGCCACTTGTTTCCACCACTAAAGGAAGAGTTACAAGGAGTCAATGGCTGCTGAGAGAGAGAAGGGATAAGCTCTGGAAAAGGTTGTCCAATCCCAAGTAACCAGGCATGAATGCATGCATGTGCAAGCAATGCTAAACGGACTCTGTAGGTTCTATATACATGTGTGCACATGCATATAAATACATATTTGTCTGTACAAAAAATAATTTAAGAAGATATCATAATTTGCAGGTAGGAGATGTGAAGAGCTGATGGGAGAGGGAGTGGCAGGAATGATTAGATAAAGTGTTCACGTATGACATTCTTAAAAACTAAGGAAAAGAATAGTTGTTAATCTTTATGGATAATGTTTAAATACTTCATATTTTAGATGTGATTGCTGGCTTATGTTGTATAACATCACTAAAAAAGTTCTGCTAATTTTGAAAAGTAATATTACTAAAATACAATTTTCTTGCTACAAAATTCCCTGCTGTAGTGTGTATTCAGTATTCCTAGTGCATTTTCTGAGTTGTACATCTATAGTTGCAAAGATTTTTACCACCTTTTCTCTGGCTAGGATGAAAAAAAAGTCCATCACAGCATCAGGTGGAAATGTACAATAGTTTTATTTTCTTCATTAATATGGGAGGCAGCAAAATGTTTTGCTGAGGACTAAAAGTGTGAAGACATATCTGAACATTGACTCTTTCACTCACCTGGTGACCTGAGACTAAAAGAGTAGGGGACATGATCTTTTTACTCACATTGTTTACAAATATGGATGCTATGTCCTTTAAGTGGCACCTGGAAAAATGAAATGGGAAGAAACAGATGCTTGATCTGAATTTTGGTTTTATGCAGCTGTTTAGTTAACTAAACAGCTTTGTGTACTATATTTACTTTCTGGTCTCAGAGCTGAAGATATGTAACAAGTTGGTAGACGATGTCACTGATTTCCCCAAGCACAGGGACAGTGAGGCAGTAAACATCGTTCTATGAAGACCTATAGCAAAGACATTTGACTTGAATGGGAAGAAAAGGACTGTTCAAAGGAATCAAGCATTTTTTTTTTCCCTAAGGAGATAATGTTTGAGACAAGAGCGGGCAGAGTAATTGGCATTAGTCGCAAAGGCAGTGGTAACAATGACAACATCTGGGAAGAGTGGGGGTCGTTTTGTCACAGAGTACTTAGAACATTTGTGGGACCTAAACAAATGCTAGCGTGGCAATTTAGTTGGTAGGTGAAGGTTAAGGTGGATATGGGTGCTAGACAGCTCAGGCTGTGTCACTCGCAGCCCATGGAGGTTTGGGCTGATCCTTTAAAGGCTTACATGTGTGTATTCCATCGGCATGTGCACATGCGATGAATAGATTTAAATACCCATTCTGGAAAATTCATGTAGAGGTGGAGTGGGATGAAGGCAGAAGATGTCAGGAGGCTAGCTAGGAAGTTACTCTAACAGTTCAGGTGAGAAATAACTGAGTCTGGCTGTGGACTACACTGAGGGGACACCTTAGATTGCTGACTTGCATAATTATGTAATTCACTAAAATATAAAATGTTGTTTAAGGACGAAGGGTTTGAGAGTGAAAAGAGGACTATTATGAGTAAAAACATGCAGGGCGTAGACCAGAACTTTTTGCTTGGTGACTGGTACCTGCCATGAGAGCAGTGAACTTCAGAAACTGTGGAATCATCCTGGTACATCCCTTGAGCTATAACAATCTGTGTAAATGCTGGTTCTAATCACCCTGTCATTTCCACAGTAAAGCTTGGGAAGCAACTTTTTTTTCTTAATTTTTTATTAAGAATTTTTTTTTCATTTTACATAACAATCAAAGATCCCTCTCTTCCTTCTTCCCGCCCCTCCAGCCCCCTATTTCCTCCTACAAGATGGTATAAGGCCTCCCATGGGGAGGTACATTTAATAGAGGCAGGTCCAAGCCCCTCCCCCTGCCTCAAGGCCGTGTGAGGCGTCCCATCATAGGTAGCGGGCTCCAAAAAGTCTGCTCATGCACCAGGGATGGATTCTGATCCTACTGCCAGGGGGCCCCTTAAACAGATCGAGCTACCCAACTGTCTCGCTATGCAGAGGGGAGGCAACTTTTTAATTCATGTTTAATTTCTTTATCTTAACATCAAAATCACTCATATCATGGACCCTTCCAATAGCTCTTCGAATGGTGCAAAATCAGGATAATACTGTATTAAACAGGTGCCCATGCTTTATAATCTTCCAGCTATTGATTGGTGCTGAAAGCTGCTACTGGATCATTCCTCAGCTCCCCTCTAGGGAATGTTACATTAGAAAGATAACAGCAGGCTTGTAAATTAGTACAGTTTACAAACTCACAAACATTTGTTACCCTCTCCCTTCTCACAGGACAGCAGAAGGGGAGTAAGCAGTCTTTCCTCGCTGCCTCCTGCCTCATGATTTGTTTGGCATAAATTGCTAGCTGCCTTGTGGCTAGGCAGTTAGCTAATTTAAAGGCTGAGTGGGGGAGCTCTGAGTAGAGCTAGCGTGCTCTATTGAAGTGGACAGCCAGTCAATAGGGAAAGGGGAGATAAGCTGATTAATGATGGAATCAAGAATACACTCTGAAAAGGATCCTCATGTTTTGCCAGGCTGCTTTATGCGGTCTCGTTTTGCTGGTCACCTGCTGCCCTTCCACTGTTTCTGATTGTGGCTGTAGACACTTCCCAGGAAACCACTATTAAATCATGACCTATGCTTCCTTCAGGTGAACAGTTCTTACATAATTGTGACTTAGCATCTTTATATTATCAATTTTGAAATCACTTTACCTGGGAAACAAAATTACAATTAAATAAAGACTTGCACAGTTATATTTGCATTTAAAACAATAACAACAACAATATAAAAGCAACCTAGACTTTAAGATTAAAACAAAGTGCCAAGGGCACGAGTTGTGTTTGGTTATGTGGCGTTCATCTCTCAGGTTTGCCTTTTTTTCTCACTTTTAAGACAGAAATGATATTAATATTCCCCTTTCATAAGGCAGTTACTGGAATTCAATGGAGAAAATACCTGAAAAAACGCTTTTAGTCTTCCTGCTGTACTGAGAACTGTTGATAAGGAGTCACTTTCCAGCTGTCTGGAGGAGACTGTGCTGGAAACAGTTCTCCACCATGTGTGAGTCAACTAGCTGTGGATGAATCAGATCAACAGACTCACCCTTCACTTACTCCAGCTTGTATTTTACCAGCATGCTTCTCTCTCAAGCGTTTAGAATGGGTTATCAGGAGGCCTAGAAGCAGCTGATTCTTTTAGGACCTTCACCTACTCCCTTGTGCTGTGCAGGGTTAAGGTTCAGTGTAAGTGATGCAAGGTTCAGTGACGTGAAGACTTTTCTTTTCTCAAGTCTTTGTGAAAGAAAAAAAGCGAAGTCTTTTAAAAGAAGTGTTGGTCTAAGGCTTTGACAACATGTGTCATGAGTGTCTCTGTGTGTGTGTGTTGGGGGACATGCCATTAAGAAATAGATCTATGGTTAAAAAAAAAGAGTTCTAATGATTATAATACACCACAATTCCAAATGGGATATTTGTAAACACAATGCCACATTTCTGGGTATTCTTTCTTGTCTTTCACAACTACATTTGCCTGAGCTGAACAGGAAGCACTACGAAACAAAACTTTATGAATTGGTTTGTGACTGCCAACTCCAATGTTTAGCTGCTTGACATCTACAGTAAAACTCATGTACATTATTTAAATATTAAAATGCTATTTCACAGCTACTGAAAAATCTATCATTCTGATTTTGTATTGTCAATTATGTAGGTGAAATTAATGTTGAAATACATTTTGTGTAATACAAGCAGCTTAAGTCCACATTAATGAACATGTGGAAGTTTCTGGAGTAAACCCCTTGCTTTGGAGCAGTAATTTTGAAGGCAGGGGCTACCTGTGCTCTGTCATAAAGAGTAACACTTTATGCATTTTTTTTATTTTTTATTTTTATTGTTAAGAAGTTTCTATTCATTTTATATACCAACCACAGATCCCCCTTTCCTCTCTCCTTTTGCCCCCCAGCCTTCTCCCCGAACCTATCCCCATTCCCACCTCTTCCAAGGCAAGGTCTCCCATGGAGAGTCTCAGCAGAGCCTGGTACATTCAGTAGAGGCAGGTCCAAGCCCCTCCCTGCTGTACCAAGGCTGCTCAAGGTGTCTCACCACAGGCACTGGGCTCCAAAAAGCCAGCTCATGCATCAGGGATCGATCCCAATCCCACTGCCTGGGGCCCCCCTAACCAGTTCAAACAAAACAACTGTCTTGCCTATCCAGAGGGCCTAATCCCATGGGGGCTCCACAGCTATTGGTCCACAGTTCATGAATTTCCACTAGTTTGGCTGCCTTCTCTGTTCCTTTTCCCATCATGATCTCAATGTCCCTTGCTCATAGAATTCCTCCTCTCTCTCATTAATTGGACTCCTGGAGCTCAGTCTGGTGCTTGGTTGTGGATCTCTGCATCTGCTTCTATCAGTTACTGGATGAAGGCTCTATGATGACAGTTAAGGTAGTCACTAATCTGATTACTGGAGTAGGCCAGTTCAGGCACCCTCTCGACTATTGCTTATAGTCTAAGGTGAGGTCATCCTTGAGTAACATTGTATGAATTTTTTTAAAACATACTCTTAGTATGCAGCACAGGTTAGGCATGAACTCATATAATGCTCCTTCCTCAGATTTGGTGCTGGGAATATAGGTATGTACCTACCTAGATGGAGTCTGTGTCTCTCCTTTTCTTTCCCCATTGCCCTTTTCTGCTTCTCCTTCCTTCCCACATCTTGCCCCCCTCTCATCATCCTCTTATTCTGTTTCTGAAGTCTCACATCCCTTTTTGCCAACGTTTGCTATGATGTGAATCAGCCCTAGGGAAACTGGAGCTGCATATGGCTCCCCTTTCCCATTGTGTTTTCCACCCTTGTCCTGTGTGTGCTTCAAAGAGGCCTTCAAAGGTATGTCGAGTGCAGAAACTTGTCTTTTATCTGAGAAAGAGGAGAGTGGGTAAGGGGACTGAGGAGTGGGGATGGCATGGCTATCTGGGGTGACCTGACTCTTTCCACATTCTTTGTCATGATTTCACCGGCACTAATCCAAGTGTTACTGTTCTGACAACAAAACCCCTGGGGGGCCTGCTCATCAGTACTCTGTGTGATGAGGAACAGGAAGGAGGGCATATTGTCATGTAGCTGAGAATTAAACGTGATTATTTCTTCATCAAGCACTTGCTTAATTACAGCTTTTAAGAACCCCATGAGAAGAGTTGGTGAAAATTCCTTGGTTATAAATCTGAGAGTGAAGGGTCCCAGGTGGTCATTTCTGTTTCAGGGTCTCTGAGCTAATCCCAGATTTTAGAGTGTGTATTTTTTTCCCTGCCATGCCATGCTGGCCATGGAAGTGGGACTGTGTCAATACATCTGGGAAAGGCCTTTATAGACCAGGACTGTAAGTGGGGCCAAAATCCAGGTCTGATATGGGACTCTGCTAGGGAAGCAAGTGAGACAAGCTCAACATTTTATGTTTCTAAAATGATTATTGATGAGTCATCGATGAGTGTACTCATATTAATATTTCCCAATTCTTATGACTAGTTCATGAAATACAAGTATTTAATATACTGTTTAAGAAGTATTTAATATACTGTTTAAGAAGTACCATCTAAAGAAACTATTAATCTCCTCATTTCATGAATGGCAGAATTGAGGCTCAGTGCAGTTGAGACTTTTATTGGTTCTCAGTGAGATACAGAGTCATAATGAGAGTTTTTAAACTTTTTGAAGTTCCATGATTAAATAAATACATTTTGGTTTTAGTGAAATGAGAAGTATAGAAGCAAAGACATTAAAAAACACTTTTCTGGAGAATTACATAAATATATGTGCAAGCATTTGTAAGTTTCAGAGGTGTGTAGACACTTGTGCATGCATTTATGAATACTGTCAACATTTAGTCTATGTGATCATGTTGGAGGGATAGGTTTCCAGTGTTTGCTATTCCTTGCTGGAGGTATCCTTAGTTTCTCTAAGTCAGCTCCTACTCTTGGTTTCAATTCATGCAAGTTTTAGTTTCTGAACCCATCCATAGGAAGAATCTATTCATTTGGCCTCAGGTATATAAATACCTGGAATACACTGATACCAGTTCGATCTCCTTTGCTTCCTTGACCTTGAATCAGTATGGAGAGGCTGAAGACGTTGTTTACAGCTTTGCAAGTAAACCTTCTTTTAAGCAGAGCAATGAAGTTTTGCTTAAACTACAATCTACAAAGGGTATGACTTGAATTACAAGTATAAAAAAGTATTCTGGAGAAATCCTGCGTTACCTATAACATTAAAGAGTCATTGTAACACTTAATGATTAGTGAGCCTTATGGGGCATTTTCAATACTTTTTGCTTGTGAAATCTTGGGGCATTTCCGGTCTTGTATTTGCAACACTTTCTGAGTTATGGCTGGAGAGTTTTTCTCCTCTTCTATAGAGGTTACAACCGTTGAAATAGACTACTAGATACAGTTTCAGTTTCTTACTGAGTGTGAAACCTGTTCTGCTTATGAATATTGTTTTGGATTTTGCTTTCAAGTTTCTGCTGCAAGCGGCCTTGGCTCCAGTGTAATCTGGCACTCAGCCCCTTCTTTCAGGTGAGAGGCCATTATGCCCAGTGTAGATTGATCATTCATTCACCCAGAGACCTTGAAATGTCTCCTTCACTTTGTAAGCAGTAGGAATGAACAGACTAGGAGTGGGATAAAAGGGAAGCCAAACACTCTAAATAATTTGCTGAAGAGCTTTCTTTACTCCATGCCTTGACCCCAGAGAAGCTGTTGTCAGACCTACATGTTGGCAACAACATGACAGACAATAAACGTTGTTTCTGCCATGACTTTGTCAGTCTTAGCTTTAAACTCTCACAGAGAAGATTTGTCGCCTCCACCAGAGCTTCTGAGTCAGTCCTAGGGCAGGCAGCTTCCATGTGACATGGACTGAAGGCCTGAAGTGAAGGTGGATTTCCTTTTATCAAGGTTGGCTGAAGGAAAGTAGCCACCAGGAGGTTCTGGAAGTCTGGGAATGGGCGACACTACGCTGGCAGCACTGGCCCTTGGAGTTCAGCCAGGGCAGATACTGAAGATGAGGCTCACTCCAGCTGCAGATGCCAGGGCTCAAGATTCATAATCCTGAGCTCGACAGCTGCCAAACTAGCCCCCTGAGTGTCCAAATGAGCTGGCTCTTCTGAAGGAGATGACAGGAAGGAACCGGAGGGATTGTCATGGCATCCTTCCAAATGCAGCATTAAAGGGACGTAAGAGAACACTGCAATTTTTTTTGCTTTAACTTTAGAGAATACAAAGAGTCACACAATAATCTCAGTTTAATATATCATTGTGATGGACAGGAGTTGTGAGCTTGACTTTTTATACTACTGTTACTCTTTTGATTTTTACAGCAACTGTTCATTCTGGTAATCGATAGACATTTATGAAGTGCCCTTCACACATCAAGTAATGAGAATGTAGAGATGGAAAAGGTGCAGCCATCTGTTTGAATGATGGGTTCTCAATGCCTTTGAATAGCATAGTTAGGAGGGGCTAAAAACATTGTGGCTCACCAATCTCACCTTCTCTTCCCCCTCTCAGTAGTGACAAATTATAAAGAATAATAAAGATGTTATTACTTTAGGATTGGTGAAACACATTGTCTTACACTTGAATGATAATGCTTACTCTGAGGGTTTAAAACTATGCCCCTGATTGATTTTAATAGAAATACACAGTTTTGGCACTGTACAGTTATACAAGTAACCCCAAATAAATTAATAACACAAATGAATACTATTTTTTAGTTATTGTAACATATATGTCTTGCTACTGATAATATGCTGGTGAGAAAGCAAATTTGTATGTTATCTGTTTGTGTATATGTGGAGGATTTCTTAGTAGAAAATTGAGTGTTTTAGTCAACTTTCTGTTACTATACTGAAATATCCAAATTAATCACCAATGTACAAATAGAAAAGGTCTATTGTGGCTCATACTTTGGGTGGTTTCAGCTTATAATCATTAGGCCCCATTATAGTTTAGACTTTGGCTTGCCAGTGCATGATGGCAGAGATGCTGACTACCTCACGTCAGGAGAGAGAAGGGTGGGAGGGGGAAGAAGGATGCAAAGGCTCCCACAGTATTTAAGGCAATGTTTTCAATGTTCTAAAACCGTCTGATAGACTCCACCTCTTAAATATTTCCACTATTCTCAATTAAGATTTTCTGGGAACCTTGACTTGAATGTACAGGCCTGCTGGGGGAAGAGTGAAGTTCCAAATCTTCACAAGCTAAGCCTCCTATTTGCACTCTGAAGAACACTAGTTTTCATTTATGAATACTAAATGTTAGAAACTTCTGGCATACTTTGCTAGGAAACAGCCCCCATGCTACATGAGAAAGTGGATGTTTTATATTGACCTTAATTCTCCCTAAGAACCTGGAAATGAGAGTTTCTGAAATAAAGATAGACAGGCAGGTGATATCACAGAAGGAGGGCAGGGGTCCCTTGTGCATGAGCGCCAGGCAAGCTTCTTAGTGTTTCTGTTCTCTCAGTGAGTCTGGGAACCTCGTATGGATGAGGGATGCAGAGGAGCTGTTCAGGTGGAGGAAGCCACACTAACAGGCATGTGGACTCCGCCCATTGTTAGTCACTCCGAATTCTCAATTCTCGAACGCTTTACAGCCTGTCAGTTCCCCACAACTCATCTGGGAGAAAGCTGACTTGGAGTAATGTGGGACTGGGTATTGTTCACACTTATTTTGCTAGTGTTAATATCCACATATTTACTTATAGAACTATTAGTGTATTGGCTACAAGGCACACTCCCATGCTTCACAAAGGCTTTTGTGTAATGGATGCTACATGCACTAAAGCACCTTTCCAAAACGTGAAAACCTGTGACTCCTAAAGCACATTTGGCTCCAGCATATCAGATAAGTGGTGGTTTGCCTTTGGGTTACTCTAGAAATTTTTACTATGGTTTGGCAATTAGGGAAGTTTGGAGTTCACACCTGTATCCCCAGCATGTCATACCCGCACCTTGCTCCATGCTCCATGCCGTTTGTTTCCTAGTGCTGCTATAGCAAACTGGGGAGTGTGGGGGTTCTTGAACAACAAAAATTGATTGCTTAAAATTTTGGAGACAAAACTTCCTTCCAAGGGCTACGAGGGTCGGCTTGTTGAAGGCTTTTCTCCTCAGCTTCTCAGTGGCCATTGTCTCTTCCTTCACATTATCTTTCATCAGTGAGATACATCTGGCTTCAAATTTCCTCTTCCTTTAAAGATATATGTTCCAGTAGATTTGCACGCATTTTAATGACATCATCTTAATTACATTCACAAATACATTTGTACTGTGTTGTACCGAAGGTCAGAATGTTAGCAGATGAATTTCAGTAGTCTCTTTTTTTTATATTAGTAACTGAAGGTATGGAACATCTCTTTCCCTCCAAATTTATTAGGGGTTTAATATTCAAGAAACTTGCAAGTTATTTATTATATTTACATTAAAAATATTACCCTTATTTCTAAGGATGACTCAGAGATGTTCAATAACATCCTCAAGGCCACACAGTAATACATAACTTGGGTCTCAATCTTGGGCTTTTGTTCAGGGAACTGGGAGATGGTAAACATAAGGAGATTATTTCCTGGACATATCTTAAGATGATAGGTAAAACTTAACTTCTTCCATGTGTTGTTCAGATTATAAGTGTAGGCTCATGAATGTTGCACGGTGTATGCTTCAGACAGGTAGGTATTGAATCTCTCTGGTGGTTTAGATGATCATCAGCTGTGGAGATGATTCGAGTCCTGTATCTATCTCCTTTCTGAACAGTGACAAAGGCAATATGGTCTATGAAAGTCTCCAAAAGCATGTTAACTTTTCATATGAGGTAGAGATTCACCTGACTCCACCAGCTACTCACTCACTTGCCTTTTCCTAATTTAAGTGAGTGGCTCAAATGAGAAACATTACATACTGTAAAAGTATTTATTGCCTTATTTCTTAAACATTTTGTGGTCAGTTTAACTCATATGACCCACACATCTTCTGTCTTGTACAGAAACAGCTACATCCTTAATGCCATTTCTTCTGTTTAAAAAGTGTGTGTATATGTGTTAGTATTTATGTAACTAGCAGGCACACAGGCAGATGAACAAACAGGTCAATAGAGGTTTGGCAGTTTAGAGAAACATTCTAGCTAAAATGACCCTCTTAAGCAATTTCTAAGTAACTGGGCTAAAAATATTTCCCATGGGGGCTGCTTATGAGTGAGTCAAAAAGTCTGCATTTCTGGCCAGATGTGTGTCCAGGTGGGAGGTGGGATAAACATAAGAGCAGTTCTGCAGAACTCCCCCTGGTCTGTGGGATTCTGCGTCATCATCATCAATTACTGTTTATTGAGTGATAGATCATGGGGCCTGTGGCATTCTTTGCTGCTCCAAATGGCAATATTTTATTTCCTGCCATGAGAATCCTGGAGAGTCGCTACATTTCACAGCTAAATGGTGGATATTTGAACAGTTGGTTAAAGGGGATCGTTCATATCTTGTTTATAAAAATGCTTTTCAGTGTTTTTCTTTGGAATTGAGAGAAATCTTCTAAAAGTATGTAACACCTACCCAGTGGGTGGCAACCCACTGTCCCCTGCCACTTCTTACTTCCCCCATTCTCCTCTCTTCCAGAGGACGGGGAATGCATATGTCACACTAAAATCATCTTTCTCTCTTGAGAGTACAGTATTGATGTAACTGCTGACGTTCATATTACTTTTTACCAGAATGTTCTAAGGGGTGTTGGGTAAGAGCTGATCCACTTCTGGCATGGTAAGGTCCATCTGTAATTCTAGCACTTGGGAGGCTGAAGCAGGAGTACCCTGAGATTAAGGCCATGTTGGATCTTATAGCAAGTCCAATGCCAGCCTTGACCATTCAGAATGATCCCATTTCAACAAGCAAGCAAGCAAGCAAGCAAGCAAGCAAGCAAACAAACAAACAAACAAACAAACAAGACCCAACCCATATTGGGAATCACTGTTGGGAAATACTCATTGTCAAAATTTTCATCTTCCTCATTTAGCAGTTGACAGAACTGTAGAGTCCGTCATTTTAATGACACCAGCAAACTTACTTATGAGACGTAGATGTTATCACATCAGCCCTCTAGGACATGGGAAATAGAATAAAGCACACATTTCTCATTTGGATGACTCCTGATTTATTTGTTACTCTGCATTCCTGTTTCCCTCTATAGCTTCCCTAGCCCACTTACTTATTCAAGTACATGCTTGCTACTCTTGCCACAGGAGATCATTACAGAATTATGTATTAGTCATATGTTCCACCACCATTGTTCCTTTAAATTTATTCTTTATTTCCTCTGTAACACCATTTTCTGTTGTCCAAGTTATGTTTCAGTCATGAGCATCACTATGTTGTTGCTCAAATTCTCCCAGAAGCCCCCTCTTCACATTACTAGAAAGCTCTCCTTTTTTGTCTCTCTTTCATTGCCTATCCCTCAGGTGACCTATTTTAACTCTTTCCTCTCCGTTCCCCACTCCTCATGCTTTCGATATTTAATCTTTGCCTATTAGTAGCTGTATATCTCCTGTCACTGGCTGACACTGTCCCCACTTTGGCTTCAAGACATTCAAGTTATCACCCAGGAAGCCAGAAAATCCAGAGCACTTGCTGAGTTGTCCACTGTGAAGTAACAGTGAGCATTGAGGACCTCCTCCCCAATATATTTGCTAATTATGAATAAAATAGTTTTCTATGAAATATCACTTGAGATTCTTTTGATATCACCCAGGACTCAGAGATATTTTGATCTTGCAGAGATTTCCAAGTTGATCAATAAGAGTAATTTTTGCCTTTGAGGAAAACGCTTGCCCGAGGGAGAAGTTACTTTACCAATTCATTCTTACCCTTGTACACTTGCTCATTTGCCAAGAGGAAGTAGAGTTTTTGTTGGTGGTGTTGTTGGTGTTGTGTTTTTAGGTTATGGAGGAGAGGAAATGAATAATTCTCATGCCACTCATCTCAGCTCAAATAAAAATTTAAAATTCTTTGTAAAGAAAAAAAGAATAAAAATAGAGAGACTACAATGTCCAGGGTTTAGAAGGTTACTTGAAAGAAAAAGGGTTGAATGTTTTCCTTTACGATTTCAGGGTGGTCTGCATAGAGACTTGGTTATTTTTTGTCCTTTCAGGTTAATTTTGATACAATTAATCATTTAATAAGCAGAAGTGTATGCATTATGATATGATAAAGAGGTATTGGTTGATTAAATCATTCAAGTCACAAATATTTGCTGATGCCTATGTATGTGCAGGAATAATGAGGCACCAGAGGTCCAATAGGAAAGAAGCTGCATGCACTGCTTACTTTCACTGACCTTACTATTGTGCACAGTGGCAGGTCAGCAATGAGCTGTGTGGGAGCCCAGCAATGATGTTCCAGGGGAAGGACAGGTGCTGTGGGCAACAGAGCTACCTAAGCTGTATTTAAGGGTCATCTATAAATTGGAGACTGAAGGATAAATACAATTAAGTGGCCAGAATAAAGAAAAAGGAGCTGTAAAAAGAAGGATAGATATATGTGAAGTACAAGAACGTGGCATTTGTGAAGGTCAATGTCACTAAGGCACAGAGATCGACATGTGACATTTATCATGAGGAGCCTACCCTCTGTACTGGTGAGCAAGAAGCAAAAGAAGTCACTCTTCCACTCCAGCCCTCACCTGTGTTATTTGGTACTTCATTCTGGGTATGGAATGGTCAGGCGTCTGCACAAAGATCAGAAGGATACTTGGCTCGGTTCTCTTTAATGAGAACATGTAGTGTTGAAACATTGAGTCTCTGCCGTGTTGGTGTTTGTGATTCTGTTTGTAGGAATGGTAGAGTGGGGTCACAGAGGGGAAGACAGGAACAACGTTTAATTTCCTTATACACGGGACATTATATGGGGACAGTTCTTGGCAATTCTCTGAGATAATATAAAGCACACACTGAGGAGAGGGCTGACATGCAGAGATGATGGCTGACATCTGAAGAAGTGTCAGAGGGCGCTGGGCTGCCTGACACTATGTTTTGATAGAAAAAATTTGGAAAATTTTTTCATTGTTTAGTGCTCTTAAGTGGCTTTTGCTTTTCACATGTGGAATGTCTATCAAATAGGCAGATAAAAGGGCGGTGGTGGCGCACGCCTTTAATCCCAGCACTCGGGAGGCAGAGCCAGGCAGATCTCTGTGAGTTCGAGGCCAGCCTGGGCTACCAAGTGAGCTCCAGGAAAAGGCGCAAAGCTACCCAGAGAAACCCTGTCTCGAAACTCCCCCCCCCCCAAAAAAAAAGGGAGGTAGCAAGCACAGTATTTAGGAGCTGAATTTAGTAGTTTGGCTGTGATACTTGGAGTAACTGAAGTATGCTCTAATCTAGATTATGATGCTTTGTGCATAATAGGTGTGTAAAATATTATTGGATTAAAGATGGATTTTTAACACATTAATAAAGACTATGATCAATACAGAATTAAAAGAAATATATAGACTACTTTTTTCATCATATGTATGTATTACAGTATTCTCCCCACTTACTGGGTTGGGTATGTAGTGTTGGATGTTATATTGAAGAAATGTACCTCTAATTACGAGAAACAAGAATACCAATCTTCACTGTCAGCAATGCAGTTACAGTGTCTTATATTTTCTAAGGTATATTTATACCTTATTCCTACCTCATACAGCTTGCAAAGATGAAAGAAGGAATGTGGATAGCATAAACTGAGAAATGTGTGGAGTCTGCATTTACCTTCTAGCTCAGCAGCGTTCTCTGATACAAGGAGGATTACTGGAAATGCACACATTCATGATCCAGCCTAACTACTGGAGGACACTGGGACAAGTTCTCTAAGCTGTTGTGTTTCCTTCTTCAGGTCTCCCATGCCCTGTCTTTTTTTTTTTAGTTCCAAGAGTAAAGATAACATCATTGGCATGGGCTTTTGAGGAAGCTATGATGAATAGTGAGATTTACAGACAGAAATTAGTACTAGTACAGAATATGTATTTACTATTTGCCTTCTCCATCACTTCTAATGCATAAATCTTATTATTTCTTTTCACCTACATAAATTTTATTTTTCTTGGTAGGGGCAAATAGAATTTTCTTTTGTTTGATCTATCAAAGAAGACTTTCGTAAATTAATAATGCAAAGGAAGTTAACTGTTAAATTTAAATTTACTCAATATCCATGCTTTTAAAAATATTGAAGCAAATGAATTCCAGCTATTAATTAAAGTAGCTGCTTCTTGTGTAAAGAGCTCTCATGAGCTGATTAAGCAACACACTGTATTCACTTGTTCAATTTCAGAAGACCTTTGCCTTGCCTGATTCAGTAACATTTCCCACAACCTTTCTCAACATTACAAATGCTGTTTTGTTTTCTTCAATGACCCATCTAAACTATAAATACACCTAAACTAGGGGATTCTGAAGATGGGAAAAAATAGACATAGACACACACACACACACACACACACACACACACATTTACAAGCACACATGCACATGTACACACATACCCCAAACCCCACATGTATAATTTGGAACAAGAACACACCATTTTAAAAATTAAATTGTCAATTTTGGTCAAAAGTTTTCTCCAGTCCTGCCCAGCCCCACAGTCCTTCAGCTGCTTATAAAATAATCACTCAGAGGTTTAATATTATTTACATATGGCCTATGGCAGGCCTCTTGCTAGTTAGCTCTTATATCTTCAATTAACCCATTTCTATTAATCTATGTTGCCACATGTTCCGTGGCTTTACTGGTCTGCTGGCATCTCCTCAGACTCCTCCTTTCTCTTTCCTGTCTCTCTCCTTGATTTCCCACCTGCCTCTAAGCTGCTTTGCCATAGGCCAAAGCAGCTTATTTATTAACCAATGGGAACAGCATATATTCACAGTGTACATAAAGACATCCCCCAGCAGTCCATAGTCTTGTCCTGATAATTTGAAGGTCAGGACTCTTTCTTATGCTTTCTTCCATTTTTTCCTTTATCTTCTCCTTATCTTTCCATATGTATGTGTGTTACTTGAAAGTCAGCATAGTCTGAAGGATGGTATTAGTGAGAAAAATAAAACACAAGAGGAAAAGAAAACATAATGGTTTTCACTATTTGTTACCATGGAAGAATATTTACATGTATGTAGATATTGACACATACACTCACGTATGGAAACACAGGTGTGCATATTTGTGCGTATGTGTATATTGGAGGTCATGTACTTGCTGGTAGATTAAGCACAGGTTGATAATGTCTGAGGATCCCCAGCGGCATAGTGAGAAGCTACTGTAACAAGTGAGTCAGTGAGAAGCTGTTGTAACAAGTGAGTCAGTGAGAAGTTGCTGTAACAAGTGAGTCAGTGTTGCTCTGTTACTTCATGCTCATGCTCAGCAGGATGTGGAGATGATGTGCAACAAAGATATTCTTCATGGGACAGAGAGAAGGGGTGTATAGACCTCACCTTGACCATGATGTTAGGAGAGCATGGGATCATCTTTAAAGCTCACCCGGATGAGCCACTCAGGCATTCTATTATGTTCATCTGTCCTCTTCTGCCAGTAGCTAGACAATCTAAAAGAAAGGATTTTTGCAAGTCACTGTCTGACTTTTCCAGGCAATTCAACAATTTCTTTTTAAGAAAAACAAAAAACAAAAAACATTTGTTTTCCTTCAAAGAGTTTCTGTTCTGTGACTCAGATGACATGGTTTTTGGACTGCTCCCTGCAGGAGGAAAAGCCAGACGGAAGGCAGCTTTTTCTCAGCTCTGGCAATTATAACAGTCATAAAACCCCAGGTAAACGGGAGCTCTTTAAACATTTGCAGATATAAATCCAACACAGTAGGAAAGTGACCCAAAGGAAGTGCTTATTGATCCATTTCCCCCCCAAAGCTGTCAGTGACGAATGAACATCGTCTCATTTAATAGGAGCGGTTCCAAGCACCTTGCGGGGGCTTGCCCTGCCGTTCTGTGAATGGTTGTGCGACCACACATGAGAAGCTTGACCTTTTCAGGCACCATGCTCCTCATCTGTTAATGGGCACAACAGCCTTAGCTTGGAGCCTTCCTGTGGGACGCAGCTCAGGAGGAATGCATCGCCAGCTCATTTGTACTATCACCCTCTTTCTTGCCAGGTTTTATCACTTTTATTTTCTCCTCGGTCGGGCCTTGTCCACCACTGCCAGTTCCTTTCTGTCCCAGAGTACAAGGAGCAGAAAGGGAAGTTTTAATGTTGTGGTATTTTACACGTAGTTGAGTAAGACAGTCATGAGCAGTTCTGACTTTGCTGAAGCCACACCTTTTCTGGGGCTCCCCAATGCAGCCAAAGCCTATGGTAGAGGCCTAACTTGGTCAGATGGAACGTTTCCTTGTTTTCAGATTCAGTCTATCAATAAGTCCTTCCATGGGTGATTCTAGTGTAGAACATGTGAGACATAGTTCTGGGAACTCCAATGCAAGCCTGAATTGTATGGTGGGTGCTTTGTGTTTAAGAATTCTAGAGAGTCAGTTGGGTGGTGGTGGCACACACCTTTAATTCCAGCACTTTGGAGGCAGAGCCAGGTGAGTCTCTGTGTGTTCGAGGCCAGCCTGGTCTACAGAGCAAGATCCAGGACAGGCACCAAAACTACACAGAGAAACCCTGTCTCGAAAAAACAAAACCAAAACCAAGAAAGAATTCTGGAGAGTCAACTCCAGGGCAGGCTCCATGTTCAGGAGTACTTGGCCAACACAAATCAGACTCAAGATCCTTTTGTGCATTTTTGATTTTATGTTTTTAAGAGAGATAAAGATGATGTTGGATAGGTGGGTGGAGGAAAGATCTGACAGGACTTAGGGGAGGGGAAAGAATATGATCAAAATATGTTACATAAAATTCTTAATAAATAAGAACACCCAAGAAGAAAAAGTAAAATAAACTGAAAGCATTTTCAACAAACAAACAAAAAAGATATTAGAAGGTATTGATTTTCTCTTTGTTGTTTATTGTCATGTTTTCAACAAAATTTCTCTAAATTGATAATCTACAAGAGATTTAAAATGCTGGCACACGCCTTTGATTCCAGCACTCAGGAGGCAGAGGCAGAGGCAGGCAAATCTCTGTAAGTTCGAGGCCAGCCTGGTCTATAAAGCGAGTTCCAGGACAGCTAGGGCTGTTACAAAGAGAAACTCTATGTTGAAAAACAACAAAAGAAACTTTAAAAAGTACAAGCATTCTTATTTTGTATCACAAAATAAAGCTTACCTAAAAATTAGAAAAAATAAAAATAACCTGGAAAATCAAGGAAATAAGGCTTTCTTTCATTTCAGCCATTGCAGGTCTTCATCTACTAGGACTGGATGTGAACTCACTGTGGATTGGTGGAAGTATTAAGGCAACTCCACGTAGTTAAAAGGGAGGTTTATTTGGGGGCTTTACTTACTACAAGCAAAGGGATAGGCTACATGATCTGGGAGAGGTGAAGTGCAGTCCAGAGTGTTCTCTGTGAACTCTGCTTGGTCTGCCATCCAACCTCCAGGATTACCAGGAACCAAGAGAGCTGGCACATCCGGATCTCGGGTCTTAAGGGCTCCCCTCTTGGCCCTGCCTCAGGGCAGGTCACAGGTAGGTGTGAAAGTTACCGGAAGCCTCCGTGGGGGTAGTACTTCCAGGTCAAAGCTGGAACAGCTACCTGCTACAGTTGTGGATTTTTGTAGGAAAGTGTACAGAACCTCTTGTATTTGATTTTTCTGTTTTCTGGAACAATTGAGGATATTTTACTTCCCAGGCCCCTTGTCTGGTGGACTAGTTGGTTGTTCACTGCATAGGATGTTTTTAGGGAAAGATACTGAAAATTTGAGAGAACAATGTCTAGCTTTCTCTTTTTTCCTCCATGGCACACTTAAAAAAAATCACAGTTTGAAATGATTGCATCATAAGATAGAGTGGGATGGGAAGCCTAATGATCTTCACTGTGTTTCATGTGAGTGAGAACCAAATTTCTGAATGGCCATACATTTGAGATATAGCAAGCTTTCTTTCTGAAAGTCATTGCCTAGTCTAGCATCTTCTGCTCGAGTGGAATGTTAAGAAAAGAATGAAAAGAAAAACTGGGCTGTGGTGCTGTATGCCTTTAATCCCAGCACTTGGGAGGCTGAGGCAGGCCTGGTCTACAAAGCAAGTTCCAGAACAGCCAGGACTGTTACATAGAGAAATCCTGTCTCAAACAACAACAACAACAACAACATTAAAAACAACAATAACAAAAAACAAAAACAAACAAGCATAATTTGCTTTTGTTATTAAGGGGCAGCATGTTTTAAAATTTAGATCTGGAATTGATTACTAGCATTCAGGATAGAGAGCACCATCACTTGTTTGGAAGAGAGCAAAACATGTAATGGAAGAAAGGCAGTTATCATTTTTGGGCAACAGGCAGACATCAAGTGGAGTACATGACATCAGTGTGAATTTGTATGAATATAGCTCTATTATTTGCTTCCTCCTGCTGGATTAGCTCTTCAGGGCTGTGTAGGATCATAGCAAACACTTCCATTGCATGGCCTATGAATCAGTTCATATAACTCAATATGACAATTAATTATTCTCAACATTGCTAAATTTCCCACAGGGAAATATCTAATTTGTTTTATGTAGTTAATATTATTTTATTGAGTATGCATTATTGATTTTATAGAGTAGACAATTCTTTGAGAGATATGCTTGTGAATTTGTATCAGCTGCAACATTATTCTTTTTAAAGGACATGGGGTGCTAGTGAGATTCTCAAAATTTAAGTCCTCATCTTGAGATTGATAATTTTAATCCATTGCCATTTAGATTAATTTCTTCCTAGGTTATAGAAAACTAGTTTTCTATGAGAAGTCTGAATTGTTACCTCAGGCCTGACTTCCTTAGCCTGATGTCTTCCACAGTGCCAAAGCTGGATCTGTTGCAGCTTTCTTCCTTAAAGTCCAGACCCCACATGAATCCCATAACTCTGTTGAAGGTGGTGGCTATACCAGGCTCTGTGTATAGAGGTTTCCAGGCCCTGTAGAGCCCAAGGCAAGAATTACAATGTGCATAGACATTGTCATTGGCAGGAGATAAACCAGGACCTTAATTCCAATTCTGGCATGTATTAGTTACATAATTTAGGCAAATCAACATTTGTTTGCGTTTCCTCATCTACAAAATAAATATGCTAGAATGGTAGCTGTAAGAACCATAAACAATGATGCTATTCATTATTGATGATAACAGACACTTGATGTGATTGATGAATACATGGATGTAGCTATCAATACTGGCAAACTCTATCCTAGGACCCCCTTTGACTGCACTAAATCTGATTCAGTGTCCATCCAGAGTTGCAGTCGTCCAGAGGGGTGGCAGAGGGCCTATTGCTGCCTCTCCCACATGCTGTCTTACAATAGACACAGCCAGAACTCTCTAACATTGTACCCTGTTGCTGTTCAGACAGCTGCTACCACCTGCAATTTGAAGCCAGGATCCTCCCAACCATGCCTTCCCTATTTGAAAATTCTTAAATGTTTTTCTCTCAGAATAGTATGAAGACTGTTGGGGAGTCTAATAAATATCACTACACACTTGCTTTTTAATGATAGCCAAATACAGTTTGGTTTGTACAAGCATTTCAAAACCCATGTTCCCACAAATAGTAATGATTTGATATATTTTAAGTCTTTAGAAGAAAATCAAAGTAGGATCCTAAGCACTGCATATACTTGAGGGAGTGTCAATTAATTATCTTTTTTTTTGCAGTTCAAAAATTTCTCAACTGTTTTGTACACTGATTTGTAGTAAGTGACACCATGAGTAAGGAAGTGATGAGAGCAGGCAAGTAACTGATATTTCATGATCAGACAAACAACCGGAATGCCTGGGTTAAATATAGACTGATTTCCTGCATCTAATTTTGGAACCTCACCAGTTTTCCTCAGTCTGTGTTCTTCACATTCCTTCCTATGGCCCTGAATGTCTCTCCTTCTCAACTACCTATGTGTTTTTGGAGACCTATGAGCTTTTGACCAGAATGTCAAATGTGGAAGAAAGTGATGTTTGGGAGCTGTTAAGGACATAGAAAAGCTATTTACATTCTCATGAATCCTTATAGCATGGGTGTGGTAATCCCAGTAAATCTCAGCCAGTATCCTCTTACAGCCTGGGTCTTCCTGGAGAGGCTAAACTCTTGGAAGAAGCATCCTTAAGAAGGACTTGCAGTGTTCCATTTGCAAGGAGCCACTTCAGAGCCAAACATATTCCCCTGCTATCCCCTCACACAGATAATTTGACAATTCCATTTGGAAATCACAGTATAGTATGTCTTTCTCCTCTTTGTATAGATGAAGTACTGATGTTCTAGAGACAAAGCCAAAGTGGTTCAGCAAAGGCAAGGAAGACATAAGAAGAAGTGTTGTTTTCCTTGTGTGATGTGAACAATCCCAGCTTTTAATTTCTCTTCTTTGTCTAATACGGTTCTGAACTACTGTGGTTATAGCTCATCAGGATTTTCTCCACAGTAATTTCCCAAATGAGACTACACAGAAATTTTCTACTAATTGAAATCCAGCAAAATCAGACCGAAAAACCACACCTCTCTCATTTGTGAATAGAGAAACTACTTCCGCTGAGTAGGAAAAAGGCAAGGTTATTTTGAGTGGCAGCTTCTTCCTCTATAAAGGTTTCAGTTGGGGTCATTTTCAGAAGGAAAGGACCACCCACAGGTATCAGCCTTGGCTTTTGTTTTCTTGAATGTGTTCTGGGCCAGCATGCCTCCAGGATGCACACTGCTGGACAACAGGCAGGAGGAAGCTTAGAGAAGCTTGGGTAGTCCAGAGCTACCTCCAGTATCTGATCTTCAGCAGAATTACTGCTATCTCAGCTACAATCATTTACCCTTTTATTTAAGAGTAACACAAATTCTCATTAAAAGGTGACAGCAAATGTGACTTTGGCATAGAGAGGACATGGCAGGTCCATTCACTCAAAGTGGGCATCTGTACCAGGACTTCATGTTTTATAATTCTATCAGGGATTTGTTCTTTTGAATGTGAATTCTATATAGCCTCCTCAATGGACATATTATGTAGCTCTGGCTGGGAGAGGAAAGAGGCTTATTGAATGAGTTGACAGAGGTATGTTCTTCAAATAGCTCATTCATCTAGCATCCCACCTGAGATTGGCTGACATTTTCCCTGTTTAAGAAACCTAGCTACTGTGACTTAAAACAGCAAAGGAATGATACCCACAACATGATCTGCTTCCTAGTGTGCTGTGAGAATTAACCAGATTGTCTTGGGCTCCCTGTTAATGACCAACTTTCTTTCTAACTGATGATTTGGTGAGAACACTCTCATTAGGAAGAGCCTTCCCTCTGTAGATTAGTTTTTCTGCTTTTGTCTTTGTCTTGTAGCTGATAGAATTCACAAGAGTGTCACTTTCCCTCAGCTCCCGGAGCACAGTCATCAGATCAGAGAGGGCTGTGGAGGACAGGAGCAGTTTCATTTGTTGGGAACAGATAGTAGAGAAGGGAAGTAAGCAAAGACTACTCTTGTGCAGACCCCACCTTTTTTTCCCTCTGAAGAGAGAGCATTGGGACCTGGAGCTGGTCAGCTCCAGCGGCACAGTGTGTGTCCTCCGCAGTCCCTGGCTGCCTGCCAATGACAGATCTGTGGAGCAGGCAGGAGTACCCATGCAATCTAGGGTTTCAAGCTGGACATTTTTCAGGAGACTGTGGTGGGATTTACAGGATTTGGGATTGCAGAATTGCTTTTGTTTTTCTAACAGCTTGTATCAAACAAGTAAACAACATGTATAGACACAGGGTTTGTTTTAACATGAAACCCAGAGATGAGGAGAAGGGCTTGAACCATATTGAATCTTCTTTGTTTTAAAACTCGTTGTATCTCAGAAATGCTTAATTTGCATGTGAAAAGTATGCTTCTTCTTGGGATGGGCTTTTCTCTCTTAGTTGTTCTTTCAAGGAACAGTTTTCTATTATGATCAAAGATTTACTACATAAGATTTTATTTAACTAGAGAATATAAAGAGAGATCCTAGGAAAATTACATGTACCTGCCTAAAATTTTAACTCCTGCCTTGAAGCTGAGACATCTGCTTTGCACTTCAGGTAGACTGTGGAAGGGGAGGAAAACTTTCTGAAAGAGAGCTTATTAGTTTTCTGTTGCTGAGGTAACATATAAAGAACTCAGTAGTTTAGAAGAGCCCATTCATTATCTCAATGGCTCTGAAGTTCTGAACTGAAGCATGATGTGATGATCTTTCATTCAGGCTTTTACCAGTTTGGAATCCACATGCCAGCTCTCATCTGAGGTTCAGGATCTTCTTTAAAATTCACTAGTTGCTGGAAGAATTTAGTTAGTTTTAATTTTTCAGTTTTTGTTTTTATTTTTCTTTCATATAATACATGCCAACTGAAGATTAATGATGTGTTTCACTGTTTGATTAAAAAAATTTTCTCTGACACACTCACCCCTTCCTCCTGTCTTATCCTTCTCCCCAAAAGTCCCTTCCTTACTGTCTTTCTGTTTTGTTCTTGGTTTTGCTCTGTGACCCACTGGGTCTAACAACTGTCACTCATGAAGTTTTGGGCGTGGAGCTACTGGAGCATCACTGACTCACCAGTGGCTACAACACTGAAGAAAATGACTTCTCCTCTGACTACATGTAACCCACCTTGGTGAGGCTCCACAAGCCCTTCCTTCTCTATGACTGACGATTTCTAGATTCAGTCTTGCACAGGTCTTTTGCAGGAAATGAGTACCACAACCTTGCCTTGCCTGTAAGACAGCATTCCACTGCCCATGTCCCCAGCCTCTGACTCTTAAATTGTTATTTCCCCTCTTCCACAATGTTCCTTGAGTCTGAGGGGGTCATCTGAGTGTCCCATGTAATGCTGAACACTCAAGGAATATGATAACATTTTAAAAGTATATACAGTGAATAATGATCTTAATCAGCTTAAATATTTCCATCTCTGTAAGAAGTCACAATATTTTAACTAACAGCAATTGTATACATTTCTGAGATATATTTCACCACATTTATGTAATGTGCATATTCCAGAGAGATCCTTTCATGTTCAGGCTTATTTCCCCAGTACACACAATACAATATGAAATCCATCTAGACACCAATTCATGTATTATTTGATAAAGAAATATGCTGTATATGTGCAATATGTTTTATTAAGCTGTATAAAGAATATACCCTATAATTTTCAGCAGAATGGGTAGAATTTGACAGCATTGTGTTGACTGATGTCAGATGCGGAAAGACAAGAGCAAGTTCTCTTTCACATGTAAAGAACAAAAGTCAATGGGAGTAGTATTACAGTTATTATTAGAGTCTGCAGGTGAGGAATATTGGGAGGTTGGAGAAAGTTGTCTTAGTTTGCTTTTTATTGCTGCGATGAAACATTGACCAAAAATGACTTGGGGGAGGAAAAGATTCATTCCATTTAACAGGATAGAATTCATCAAAGAGGAATATAAAAACAGGAACGCAAGACAGGAACCTGGAGGCAGGAACTGAAGTATAGGCCATGTGAGAATACTTCTTACTGGCTTGCTCCCATGGCTTGGTCACCCTGCTTTCTTATATAATTCAGGACTACCTGTCCAGTGGTGACACCTCCCAGAGTGGGCTGGGCCCTCCCACATCAATCTCTAATGCAGATTATACCCATAGAATCGTCTACAGGCCAATATGTAAGAGATATGATCTCGGTGAAGTTCTTTCTACCCAGATGACTCTAGCTTATGCTACATAGACACACACTCACTCCTGAACAAAACAAACAAACAAACAAAAGCAAAACCTAACCTGCATAAAAGGCTAGCCAAACACAAGTAATAGAAACAAGCATTTCTAGTGGTGTGTAGAATAAAGGATGACTGTAGTTCAAAATAAATTGTCACACATCTACGTGTATGTACATGTGATTTTCTTCTGTAGTCAAAGGTCTCACCTTGTACCCCAAGCTAGCCTCAAACCAACAATTCTCTTTCCTCTGCCTACTGACTGCTGAGATTACAGCTGTTTGCATCCACACCCAGCAGGCTATTACATGTTTTATGAGTAACTAAAAGAGGGGATCTTGACACCATCAAACTCAAAATAAAGAAACTTTCATCTTTGTGAATTTACTTCTTTAACCTGATCCTTGTAGGTCTTTTCTCCTTGGCACATAGCTTCCTTTGTCTTCAATCCAGGATCAGAGTCTTAACTCTTCCTCATACAGATCTCACTGTTTTCCTCTCTGTCATAACCTCTCTAACTTCTTATGTCTTTTGCTTATAAAGTTCATTTGATCACCCTGGGCTCAAGGAAAAAAATCAGGATAATCTCCCTAGAAATAATTATGACATATGAAAGATCTCTTTTGCCAAGCTAGGGTAACATATTGATGAGTGGAGACACCAGGAGGCCCAAATTCTTTCTGAAACAAAAGGGAGGAAGAGAACCAGGCAGAAAACATGGTAAGAGCTAAGGTATGGGCACGGTGTACATGAGACAGTAAAGGAAGATGGGATTAAGTTTGTATCTGAGGAAGAACAATGGGGTGAGGGAAACTGGTTACGAGTCAGGATGGATATCTATGCTTGCCATCCATTGTTCATGCTGCCAGGAGAGGTCTGCATTATAGTACACTACTGTAGTTAGCTGTGAACAAAAGATGAGGTGATCTGTGTTCCAAACTCCTGCATAGAATGAGGATAATAATAATAAATTTAACTCATAGGGGTACTGTGAGGATTAAATTAGTAAGGCATATCTTGTATTATAGTTGGTGATCAATAAATATGATAATTTTAAAATCTACAGTCTTCCCCCCTATATCGAACAAAAAGACTTCGATTAATGTGTATCAGGATGAGAATAGCTTGATTCTAATTTCTTTCCTATTTCTCTACCAGCTACTTGTGTAATCTTCTTATTTTGTGTCACAGTTTTGTCATTTTTAAAATGAAAAATGATGTTAATTATGCTAAACGTGTCAAAAGCAAATTTGTGATTGTAGAGCTCTTTGAAATAATTACTTGTTAATTTTTTGAAATGTATCTGATGTTACAGAGAAAATAATCCTGATCTCTCTTAGTTCATTCTTGATCTGAGTCACAATTCTGAAGCCACATCCTTCTACATCCTATGATGACAGAAGCCCAGGAAATTCCTCTTGGCCCAGTGTTCAGACTCAGTTACAGGTAGATAAAACTTGTCACCATGAAGAGTATGTTACAGACTAACTTATCTCATGGAAGGATAGAGTAGATGGCTATTGTATGATTCTGTATTGATGTATTAAAAAGCCAAGCCCTTATCCCCAATGTAGTATGTCCTCTTTTCTCCTGTATCTTGGAGATATTTTCTTTCCCAACGTTAAGTAACATTAAGTAAATGTATGACTTTATTTATTTGTGTGTGTATATGAGCCTTCAGCAGACAATGTGAGGGAGTTAGTTCTCATCTTCTTCCAGATGGATCTGGGAGGCTGAACTCTGGTCATCAGCCTGGTGGGAAGCACCTTTCCTTGCAGTTCTATATCAGCAGCACAGATGTTAGGATCTAAAAGTGACTCCATAGACGACAAAGGGAACTTGTAGAAAACATGAAGTCTGGACTCAAGTTTGACTATAAGACTCATTAGCTGTAAGTTACACATGCCTTCTGGTTTTATTTGTGAACAGAGAAGGCCAGTCTAGCCTGAGCTTCTCTCTTTTGTTAAGACCCTGCATGGTGATATGAATTTTTATGCCAGATTTAGGAGGCTGAGGCAGGAGGATTTTGAGCTAAGACAAGCCCCTGCTACCTTGTGAGAACTTGTCTTTGAAGAAAAAAATATCCCATGAACCAGGCTGCTGGGCTTTTGATCTAGTTTGTAAAAATTGGACAGCCATTTTGGCAGGCAGCAGGTGTGCAGGGAGGCTCACTGTGAGGAAGCCGGCTGCAGAGAGGACTGCTGTGGGGTTTCTGAAAGTGACAGTGGAAATGTGCCTGGATGAGGCCAGAGAGGGCATGGGGGAGGAGGCGAGTCAACAGAGCAGATGGTCTCATGGAGAGGTGAACATAAATGATGTCATGCAGGGCCTTGCCAGCCTCCCTAGCCCTACTGACAGTCTCTGATTACAGGGAGCATCTATTCAGACATTTGGTTCGTACAATAAAGTTAGCAGCCTGTTCCCTAGGCTGATTGAACTCTCTTGGTGAGAGCGTCATTTATACATGAGGCTAATACTAATTTATTTGTCTAACACAGGGGGTAAAGTCATACTGCTTTTTGAGATCCATTTAGTAATGAGGTAGAGCTATGCTTATCCTGGTACATAGAGGAGCTGTTTTGCCTCTAAAAAGATAAAGAATTCCCTTGAAAATTATACATATCAGGGAAACTGAAATGAGGGGTGACCAAATATATTCTTTAGCCTAGTTCTGACACTGAGCAGAGGTGGGAATCTGGACATGTTGTAACCCTTTGGTATCACTCCTTATTGGTGATATGGAGATAATGATTTCTGCCCAAGAGTCTATGAAGCTATGTAAAGTGCCTTGTCCAATGCTTCACTCACCTAAATGTGAACTGCTATTCTCCCAGTTCTGATATGATAATGGCAAGATTTGAAAGAGTCGATAAAGAGCCAGTGAATGAATACAGGAAATAAAAGGTACAGTGACATTCAAATTACACTAACAAATGGTGCTCCATATAAAATAAATTATACTCTATTTGTTGAGTGAGGTGGCAGCTTTTACACAAAGAGATTCATATAAAACACCTCCAACGTTAAACATTTCATTCTACCCAAATGAGGAGGAAGGTGTAATTGCTACTTTGTCATCTCATATCAGAGAGACCACTCAAGACTGCCCCATCTGAAACTGTAGTCTATGCTTATCTTTCCCTTATTTCCATCTTAGCACTCTTTGCCTAAAATTCCTCCACCCAGACATCTGTAAAACAAGGTGCATTGTCTGATTTCATCTTTTTCTCATTGCTATAATCTTTATACAGGTAGTACCATGCACAGCACATAGTAGGTACACAAAAGAAGATGAGTTAATTGCTCTTGGGGATGCCTTGGTTGTGGTAATGACTTTGTTAGTATGATTAAGCCCCTGTCATTCAACATTACTTGAATCTTAAGATTTCCAGCACCTGGTGAAAAAACAAGAGTAGCAATTTTTCCCCCATGTAGCTCCTCCTAGGTATCAATACATATGGTTGGATATTATTACAGAGTCTTGGAAACACTTTGTGTATGAGCTTTTGTGTTCTTGGATATAGTCAGTATAATGGCTTCCCAAATGCAGGTGCTTTTATTCCCAGCAGCTACCGAGGTGTCTAAGTTAGGAGCAACACTAGTAATTCTGCCTTGTGCTCCATAAAAAATTAATAGCCATAAAAGTCAAATCGGCTTACTCACTAGCAAATGAACTTTACAACCCGCTTTAGCTTACAGACTCTTCGTAACCAACACGTTAAAAAATACCAACCAGGGAAAGATATTTTCCTGCTTTATAGGCTTTAAAAAAACCATTTAATTCAATCTGGTACCCAGGCTGAATGTAAAATAGCTAAAGCAGTATTGATGGGATAACACATAATATAATTAAATCTATGTATCAATCCATCAAGTGCAAGATAAAAATCAATCACACAGGAGCAGACACCTCCAGGCAGGACAGGAGACTGGCGTTTGCTGCAGCCCTGTTCCACGCTGTGCCGTTACACATCAGCCTCTTACTGGAGCTCTTTTCTCACCTGCCACACGATTATCTTTTGGTATTTTCTGGAGTCCTACTTTGTACAGTGCTGTGAATGCAAGTGTCCAAGTATCAACTGAGGTTGGCTGCCTCTGAAAGAATCATGGTCAGAGATCTACTGGGGGGTTGACTCACTTGCAGATTCCTTGGTCTCTGTTCTATTTTGATTTTGATTATGCTGATGGAAGTTCTCAAAATCATGCTTAAAAAAATTGTCATTTGCAGTCCAGAATGAGAATCGGGACCCACCACTTATCAAAACCCATGACTTTAGGAAAGGTGATGGATCTCTCATTCTAGTTCCAGCTTAGAGATGACAAAATATCCTTCCATTCTCATTTAACCCTGCTTTGCAGGCAAGTGTAGGAATAACTGAGGTAATGCTCATGTTATATTTGGAGTCCGGTGAACATGGCGCCCTTGCTGTGGCCAGCAGCTAATTCTTATTGAGTACTTACTCTCCAAGGGCAGTGTCAGTACCTTATATGTGCATTTCCTCCTTTAAAATCTCATTAGTTCACTCACACTGATTTTACACAGTTAAAAGCACAGAGGTACAGAGAATAGTTGTGAAGTGGTTAAATAAAGTCAAGATTCCAGGTTTATGTAATTTCAGATACCATACACATAAAATTTCACTATCACTGATTTTTCAACTGGAGCTTACCTATTGTTTTTTAAAAAATATTTCTTTTATTTTTTGAGATAATAATATAATCTCTCTATCTCTTCTTTTATTTTAATCCTTGCATATACCTGATTGACACCTGCCCAACTTTTTGTTCTTAATTTTTTTGGGGAAGGCAGGGTCTCATGTAGCACAGGCCGGCCTCAGACTTGGTATATAGTTGAGGCTGGCCTTGAACTCCTTCCTGCTCTTCCTGTGTTTATCTCCCAAGTACAGGGATTATAGGCATATGCCACCATATTCAATTTTAATCTAACACTGATGTCTGGGTAATCTGTTCCTCTTTTGTGGATCCTGTAGTTCACCAGTTAACATATACAAAAGTAAAAACCCACCCCATGTAATTTAAAATGTGCAGATAGTCTATTATTCCTCCTCCTCATCACCCCAGATCAACATTAAGTGATGCTTAGGAAGATTTAGAATAGATTTTGATTACAAGTTGTGCATCCATAAAGAGAACAGTAAAGGCAGGGTCTGAAAGCCAAACAAAGTTTGCTCTTGTTTAGGGCTTCCTGTGGCTAGTGGCATTGTCCTAATCTATGTCATCAGATTTTATGCCATTAAAAAATGCACCACAAAGGACTTCTATTAATTGTATAGTAGAAAAATACTTCTTCACTGAAAAAAGCAATTGATTGAAAGTAGACCCTCACATTGCTAGTCCCCCTGCTTCCTCAACCTGCAGCTCACTCCCAAGTATACATCCTGGGCACCTCCATAGGACACAGAAAGGAAAGCCAGAAGCTACCAATATCTTGATGCCAAGAGGAAGAAGGAGAGCATGGTGAGAGAGGATGTTCTAAAGCTCTCTGTGAGCTCTGTTAGTATGCCTCAGTTCACTGACCTTGAAAATTAACCTGGGGTATCCAGAGGACTAAGCCCTGGAATAAACAAACACGAGAGATAATTCATTTCTAATTTTGACCAAATGTTAACAACACATTGTGATGCATGATGCCAAAACTTATTAAGTTTCATGAAAACAACATCAATCAAGTCATTGGAAACACATAAAATCAATATGGGTGTTATTTTATAGATCAAACTATCATTTGATAGATGGAATTTCTCTACTGTTTATGTATTTGTTTAGTTGTCACTGGGTATATCCAGAGGTCATCTTGAATTCTGAACAAATACTGGTACCTCAAAGACAATTATTATGAAAATAATATGTTGTGAAAGGAAACATAATGAAAAAGGTTCTAGCATCTTTTGGGGCCATAAAAAAACTCTCAGGAAAAATTTTGTTTTGACAAAGTGATTGCTGTAATGTGGCACAGCGAAGCCATTTACCACCAGGTTGGAAACCTTTGGGTATAAAATATTGTGGACTGTGTAGAACAATCCACCTCAGCAGTAATCCCTTCCCCCAAAGGGATGCATTAAGCTACTTTGTACTGAGTTGCTTGGTAGCTAATGGGATAGAGGGCTCTGGAACTAAGGCATTTCATAATCTTTCATATAAAAGCAGAGTGTCTAAAATGGAGAGAGATGTTATTGTCATTTTCTGAGAAATTTGAGAAGAAAATCCTATTTATCTGTGTGAGCCAATGCAGAAATACCTTGTAATAATGATATCTTGTGAAGTATAATCCTCTCAAATATTTGAGATGTTTTCAAATCTACTTTAGGAGTCTACTCTAGATGCAGAATTATGCTAGGTAGCATTTTAAACTTTTATTGATGAGAAAACTAAGCATTTGCTCAAAATTACTGTTAAATAAACAGTCCAACATAGTCCATTGGCCCACTATGTTGGGCTTATTTATTCTTTTGTGTATCTTTGGCGTGTGCCATCATGTCACAAAAATGTCTATGAAAAACAAAAGAAGACAAGAAAATAATCCAAACGGGGTGTGTGTGTGTGTGTGTGTGTGTGTGTGTGTGTGTGTGTGTGTGTGTGAATCCAGCACCTGGCTTGTAATGTTTACATAACATTTAGTACTTAGAGGATACCAGAACAACAACAACAAAAAAACACAGTATTCTAAAGCCTGGTAATCACAAATGCTTTTCTTTTTGGATAGATAGTTTTGGATCATTTAGATAAAGCAGAAGTTAGAATGTAGATGATATAGAGACCAAGTATTAGTAATTATTTGATCAAATTATGCAAATAGTATAAGTTATATGTTTGGTTTAGGTTATTTAGTATAAAAACAATAAAGACAATTAAAAAGATACATAGTATAATCTCATGATTCAGTTAAGTTTTTTTTTTTTTTTTTTTTTTTGGAAGAAGACTGGTACAAAGACTAATTTATTCTCTTGATGATGTACTGACTACCCTTTCCTATTAGCAGAACAGAGACTGACATTAGGTAACCAGGGTTCTTATTGGCTGCTGACACTGGGACTAGCTGGGATGTACACTAGAAAAAGAAAAAGCAATCCTAGTATATAAAGCAACCCAGTGAAAACCCAACTCTAGTCAGAACTTAGAGTCCAGGGGGAGACAAAGAAATAAAACATGACGTCAAAGTAAATCTCTGTGTTGTATGTGGAGGTAAGTACTGGAAGGAAATGAAGAACATGTTGGAGCTAGCAAGTGACTGGGGGCTCTTTCAGAGAAGAAGCTAGTAAAGGTCTTCACCTGGATAAACTGTAATCATCTCAATCAATTTGTCATTATGGAAAAAGGCTAGGATTTCCAAAGTGAGGTATAGATGGTATATGAAACACTGAAGTGACATTTGATAGGAGAACTACACCATGTTCATCTTATAGCCACCAGGCTGCTTTGTCTATTGGAAGCTTCCCTTTTTGTTCCCATGCCCCTCTCAACTCTCCCTTTGTTTGGATGACTCTGCTAATTTCTATTTAATCCAAATTTAAATGACCCTTTGCTCAGGCAGGCATTGCCTCCCCAGTTCTTCCTAACGTCTCCTGCTCACTTTGTAAATAGTCATCACTCTAGTGATTAGGTGTCAATATCAGGCCACCTTCTCAATCTCATTGGGAGAGTGCTAAGTTAATGCTGCTCATCTAACTTTGTGTTTTGTATTAGATCCCGGTAAATATGGAGCTTAAAGATAAGAAGAGTTTATCTTCCAGTCGGGGAATTAAAGTCACATGTGTAAATGAACATAATAATCCAGAATATTTGAAGTTCAGTTATGATCACGTTTTTAAAGGACCAGTAATGGTGAATAGTAGCTAGATTCTGCATTATGAAAATAATTTTAGAATATTTCTGTTTTAATGATTACATCATAAATATTGGACTAGCAACATATTCTGCTATTGTTTATTTCTCTAATGAAAATATGATGGGCTATATTATGGTCACTGAGGTCATGAATAACTCCTTTTACTAGTTGGTTGCCTAGTCAATTACTAGTTTACTGAAGTTGAATTGTGATTTATTCTGTCTATTTAGGGAAGCTCTCAATAAACCCTGTTTAAAAAATATGGAAAAGGGCTATTAGGACTTTCTGTAGATTTAAAAAAGAGAGTGATACAGTCTCATCCCTGTTTTTTTTTTTAAAGGACGTTCTTAGGCAAGGTAGAAAATGTATTGTAAGCTTTCCGGTATAGTGTGGAAGGAGAGGAACTATGCAGGAAGTTATGATAAGCCTTTAGATAAGAAAGTAAGGTGGCTTAGTGCAGGTAGAAATGGAGACAAACATGTGAGATGTATATGTAGGATAGACTCCAAAGGCTTTGTTTAATGGATTAGACATAGTTTGAAAAAAAGTTAAGGATGTTTGCCAATTTTTTCCAAAGTAGTTGGTTGATGTTGTTTACTGAGATGGAAAAAAGACTAGAATGTGAGTCAGTTAAGAGTTCCATTATGGTAATTTGAGTTACAAGATGCCAAATTGTAACAAAAGTATGTGTTCTGAGCTATGACTGGAATGCCTTTGATTTTTTTGTAATTTGTATTTTACTTTTTATATTTCTGGTATCTCTCAATGAACAGGATGAATGTATGTATGCATGTATGCATGCATGTATGTATATATGTATGGTGGTCTGAACTTCCACACTGTTTTTTCTTTCTCTGTTTTGTCTCCTTCTCAGAGGAGCCCTCTGAGATAGCTCTCTACTTTGGTAAAAGCTCACAATATAAGAAAAAGCATTAAAGTAAGAATTGCTACATTGGGTGCCAGCTGTATGTTGCTAAAGTAGTTCCAACTTGTATTTTTTTTTTTTTTTTTTTTTTTTTTTGGAGCCCATGTTTCTTAATCTGGAAAACAAGAATTTTCTTCTAGGTTAAAAATTATGTAAATGGCATTTATTGCTTTCTGAGATGTTTAAATATGTGTTTATTTTGCATTGTAAGTGTTTTCAAAGTAATGCAATTTTAGGAGAAAAACATTTAGCTGTAATTAGTTCAACTCATTTATGTGAAAGGTGAGGGAAATAAAACCCTATGATATGCATCTAATTGTAAAATAAGACAAGCATTGAAAACAACAAGAACAATAATAATAGCATGTAATTCCAAAGATTCATGTAGAATAAAATTGCATAAAACATGTAAACATGTTGTAATGGTTAATCTCCACTTCCATTGAGACTAGATTTGGAATCAACTAGGAGACACAGCTCTGGGTGTATGTCCTTGAGAGAGTAGCTAGAGAGGATTGAATGAGGACAGACACCAGCCCCAAATGTAGGGGGCACTACACCTTGCTGTGAGAGTCTCAGACAGATTTAGATTCTGGGGAAAGAAGAGAGTGAGGTTACCATCAGTGTTCCTTTTTCTCTTCTTTCGAACTGGACACAGTGCAGCCAGTGACCCCATGCTTCTCCTCCATTATGTCTTCTTTGTCATGATATGCACTATCCCTTCAAATAATGTGCCAGAGCAAATCTTTTCTCCATTAAGATGCTGTTGGAGACACTTTATTTTATAGCAATGAGAAAATTAACTAATACAACATGCCTTGTTAGGAATACATGTCCAGTAACCTTTGGCTCACAATAATTATCATATGACAAGTAATACGATTGCCTGACCAGGAAGTACCAGAACTAGTGCTGAGTTGTTTTTGTAAATAGTGAAAGACTTCCATTTCTTCTTCAGCTTTGCTTCTGATTTTCTTCCCAGCAAACTGAGCTGAACCATGCTTCTTCTTACGATGTGAAGATAATGCATGAATAGTGATGAATTTATCTTAGGGTTAGGAGTCATTTGGGATTTGGTTAACTAGGTTTGGTTAATCTCTACCTGTAGGACATTGGGGAAATTACCCATTATTTTTATCATTTGTACATAGGGATAAATAATATGTACTGACTTCAATGAGGTATAGTGAGGATAGCAGATGTTTGGATGCCCCGTGCGTGGCCCTGTCCGTGCCATGGATAAAGTCAAGAAGAAAATTGTTTCCCTCCATTCTCCAGTGACAAATGTTCTTCATGTTACCGAATCAATGCTTGCACAGAAGTTATCTGTACTTTTGGAAGATGGTCTGAATGCCACTCGTCTTGGCAGGCAAAGATATCGATTCAAATGTTCCCCTTGGCAAACACTGTCAGAACTCTCTAGTTTAGTGTCAGGAGGTGACAGGAATGCTGGAGGTCCAACCAGCAATCTCTGTAGATTTGAACAAAAAAAAGTGAAAGGCTATTGGAGGGGGGTCTGTGGGGAAGAGACAAAACTGGGACTTTGCCCAATGTGCTTGAAGATCTGAAAAGTGAAATGTGGAAATATTTAAAAATATTAACTACAATTCTTGTAAATCTAAGAAAATGAGGGGAACTATTTAAGGAAATGTACAAATAAAAGTAATGTTATCATAGCATAAATCCTTTATTTGAAGAGTGAACGATATTGCCGCCAAATCTACAAATGAGAACCATCTATATAACCAAGAACTGTAACTTAACTCTACTGGGAAAAAAGTGTGGTTAGAAAGTGTGGTGACAAGAATGGTGATGCGTAGCTAAATTGCCCATTGTATCTGTGCTTGAAGCAAAAGAGCGATTCTTAGCTTTAGAATCATGTAAGAAAGTCGGGAAAACAGCCACATTAAAGGTGGTGGGTTGGAGAAGAGGGCTGGGGAGTGAGGGTACTCCATGGATGCCACTGGCTTCTCTTTTATGCACTTATAGACTGACTTATAATGGCAGTAACTTTGATTACAAAAACAGAAAGAGAGATGATAGGTACCCATATGTACATTTTTATCTTTCCTATATGAGGTAAATATGAGCAGCAGTAAAACCTGTCTGAAGGTTTTCTTGTCAGAATGCTTATTGGATTTTTATAATGGTTACAGTGTTACACTTCCATGTAGTATGTATAGGCTGTCTATAAAACATAGAATTGGACCATATAATTTTTATGGTATTTAGATATAAACTTAAGATGTTATTAATGCCATCAATAAAGCATATGCTGAATAAATCATCAACAAACTTGCATTTGCGAAATCACCAAAAGTCTTCAATAAAAATATCAATTATAAATTTTTGCAAGTAGATGCCATTTTAACCAAAGAAAACATTCTTCTACTATCTTTCAGCATATGGAGGGCAGCAACTGAATCTTTCTCATCTCTAGTAATTCTTGAAAAGTGACACTGAATATATGCATTACAAATGTTTCTTTCATGAATAACTTTAATGTTATTTCTACTTATACATATGCAGTATAGAAAATCTTCATACTTCATTTCAGATTTTTTTCACCACAAAGACTACTTTTGTAAGTTTGCTTGGTTTCTATTTTATGCCATTTAGGAAAATATGTTATCCTGCCACATATTAATTTTGTATTCATTAACTGATTCTATAATCTTCAAACACAATATGTTGGCAATTTGGGGGAGAAAATGAGTGTTGTCACAGTGCTGTCAGTCATACGAATGTCTGGGAAATCATCAGGAAAGAAACTGACTACTGGTTCGGATGTTCAAAACGTCTTTCTAGTGCCAGGGGAGTCAGTGGTGCCTCTTTTCAAAATCCAAGGAAAAGTAGCACAAAAATGTAGAAATATTCCTGGGGTGATTTTTTTTTTTTAAGACTTCAGTGCGAACCAGATTGTAAAACCAATGTATTGTTTTCATCATTGTAATGAAAGCTGGTATTCCCACATGAGTCTGTACCTCATACCTTGTGGCATCATGCCAAGTCATGTCTAGTCACTTAAACTAGAACTACTTCTTTGGGTAAAAGTGGAATTATAGTGGCCAAATAAAACCACAACAAAACAACAATGTGTGAAACAAGTATGAAGACGTAGGACAGTAGACAGCAGTCTCCAGGATCCCAGAGGGCACAGTAGACAGTGTTCTCCAGGATCCCACAGGGCAGGGAAAGAATGTCAGCCCTGCAGCTTCCCTAGCTTATTGCATTGAGAAATTCCAGGCAGGGAATTGATGTGAAGCCTGGTGGATTTCTGAGTGAGGAGATGGAGCTAAGAGTCTGTTGAGGACAAAGCAGGAGGAGTTTGAAACAGCTGGCCACATGTCTCTGAGTCATGTATAATAAAGCCATGGATTCTTTTTCCTTTTCTTTTTTTAATGCAGTTGAAAAACCAACCCAAGTAACAGGGCTGTTCACTTGTAGAGTGGCCCTTCACATCCTAATTAACCTAATCTCTTGTCCGTGTCCCCAGAGAGTTGAACTTTCCCCTAGATTCCAGATCCTGTCCAACTGACTTTCTCTAAGTATTTTTGTTTATTTGTGTGTGTGTGTGTGTGTGTGTGTGTGTGTGTGTGTGTGTGTGTGTGTGTGTACCATCAGGGACATGTAGAAGTCAGAGGACAACAGCTCGCAGCCAGTTCTTTTCTCCACTTTGTATTCCAGGGATCAAACTCGGCTCATCAGGCGAATGAGGCTGGTGATTTTACCTGCTGAGCCATCTCACTGATGCTTGTGTTATTCTTTAATGGCGAAAATAAGTACTCCATAAATAAATTATAAATAAATTAAAATTTATACTATTCCAGTAAAACTATCCTTTGAATTTAGGAGGAAACTGTCCACTTCTATGTCAGAAGGAAAAGTCATGATGTTAAAGTATATGAAATTGACTAATGCAATAATATATTTTTATGTATGATTTTATTCAGGAAAAACAGTATGGATACTAGAAGGACATAAGGTACATTTGGCAAAGAAACACATGCTTTTGATAAGTTAGTTAGGAGACTGACTATAGAATTATTGCAAGATTTCATTGTTTTAAATTTTTATTACATTTAGTGTGTGTGTGCATCTGTGCATGCATGTGTATGTGTGTGTATATGCATGTGTGTGTATGCCACAGCATAAGTGTGTGTGTGTGTGTGTGTGTATGTGTGTATGCTATAGCATGTGTGTGTGCCACAGCATGCTTGTGCATGTGTGCACGTGAGTGTGTGCTACAGCATAAGTGTGTGTATGTGTGTGTATGCTATAGCATGTGTGTACCACAGCATGTTTGTGTGTGTGCACGTGAGTGTGTGCCACAGCATAAATGTGTGTGTGTGTGTATTCTACAGCATGTGTGTGTGCCACAGCATATTTGTGCATGTGTGCATGTGAGTGTGTGCGCATTCACGTGTATGTGTGTGTGCCACAGCATGTGTGTACAGGACAGAACTGAAGACTACCTGCAGGAATCCTTCCTGGTGTGGCTTCCAGGCAGTCAGCCTTGGCAAGCCATTGCTCTAGTTACTGTTCTGTTGCTGTGAGCAAACATTTACCAGAACCAACCTGTGGAGGAAAGCGTCCATTTCAGCCCACAGGTTATAGTCCCCATCAAAGGAAGCCTGGGCAGAACTCCAGCAAGAAGATGGGTATAGGAAGCGGGGCAGAGACCACAGGGGAGTGTTGCTTTCTGGCTCATTCCCAGGCACACGTTCAGCTATCCTCATATAGCCCAGGCCTACCTGCCCAGGGATGACAACATCCACAGTGGACCAGGGCCTCTAAGTCAACTGACAATCAAGAGAACACTTCACAGATAAGTCCAAAGATCAATGCGCTGGGGGAAATTTCCCAAAATTGAAATTCCTTCTTCCCAGGATTTTGTTTTTGCATGAAGTGCATAAAATACACTTGATTCTGAAAGTGTGAAGTTTAAGCTTCACAACTTTGCTTGAGAGACAGTTTCCCATACCCTCCTCCTCCCAACCATCCCAGGATAGGGGTTTTCTGTGTATCCTTGGCTGTTCTGGAACTCATTCTGTAGACCAGCCTGGTTTTGAATTCACAGAGATCCTCCTGCCTCTGCCTCCCAAGTGCTGAGATTAAAGGCATGAACCACCCCTGCCTAGCTTGAATGCCAATTTAAACTGTATATTCATTCAATAGGTTGTATAGACTTTGAGTTTGGTTAATTTTGGTTGGTGATGTTTTTGTTTATTTGCAAGTTTCTTTTTTTAATAATGAAGTTTATTTTTAAAAGCTAACAATGAAGATCAGTGATCATATAATTATCTGAAAAAAAGAAAAAAACGCAAATCGCATCAGATTTTAATGCACATGGATATAGAATATCTCATTGTTCTTTATATCAATAGGCAACATGCTTAGTATATGACAGATACTGATCAATTTATTGACACAGTGCATTTGAACATTTTGTGTCTATTAATAGGTACATAATAAATACTGATCAACTTATTGACATTTAAACTTTCTTGTCTCTGAACTCTGTTAAGTTGGGTTTAAATAATATAAATGGTTGCATAATCAGCTATTTGATTAAAAATTTCTACATTTGTGATTTCACTTCTCATTTGAGTAATAGAATCTGAGAATTGGCAAGGATCTCTAGAATTAGTTTAGCTTGGTTCTTTCAGGTTTTGATAAGCAACAGAGGTTGTGAGAGGTTAAGTGGCTTACCCAAGTTTACCCAGTTAATTAGTGAGAAAGCTAAGCTATAGAGGCTAAAGTCTTCATGTTCTTCAGATTAGTAGTTTCATTGCTGTACCTGTCGTCAAAGAAAATTCCATGGACAGTCACCCCAGTAGGACAGTTGAAACATGTGTTTGTCAGGGTTAAAACTACATGCTACAGTGACGAACTCCTAAAAACTGTGACTTCAGACATTGGCTGTGGATAATTTGGGGCTAGTCTTAGTTAGGATTTCTATTGCTGCTACAAAACACCGTGACCAAGAAGCAACTTGGAGAGAAAAGGGTTTCTTTGGCTTACATTTTTGCATTGGTATTCATTACTGAAGGTAGTCAGGATGTGAACTCAAATAGGGCAGGATCCTGGAGGCAGGAGCTGATGCAGAGGCCATGGAGAGATGCCGTTTATTGGCTGGCTTATCTTGGATTGCTCAGCCTGCTTTCTTATAGAACCCAGGACCATCTTCCTAGGGATGGGATGGGCTCTCCCCCAATGATCACTAATTGAAAAAGTGCCTTACAGCTGGACCTCATGGAGGTATTTCCTTAACTGAGGCTCCTTCCTCTCTGATGACTCTAGCTTCTGTCAAATTGACATACAAAATCAGCCTGTACAGGGCCCCAAAGTTCTTCACTGTGGATGCTTTCCTATGCACTGAAGACATTTTAGCAGAATCAGTGGCCTCTAATCCAATCCCTGATTGCCAGGATCATCCAATTACCCTAGCTGTGGCAATCAAAATGTCTTTAGGTATTGCTGGCTGTCCACGAGATGAAAATATCTGCTTTATCATGATAGGACATAGATCATGGCTTCCTGAGAAGACTCTTGAAGGGTTTGCATGTGAGGAGGTGCTTTGCATATGGAACACTATCTAAAGACACCACATGCATGAGCTGTAAACAGAGGATTGGTGCTGGGAATGCAACTCAATACTAGAACGCAGAGCACACTAAAGTCTGGGATGGCGAGATTTAGAATTTTATGGCTTTTTTATTTATATGACTTTTATTATGCTCTTTAAAAATGTTATTTCTTAGTGCTCCAGTGCTTGTTATTCCTCTAAGTGGAGCATTATGCCACAGTATAAAGAGTGTTTTTTAGCATTTATAAAGCAGTGTATATGTGTTCTCAACATGAAATATTAATCTTGTGAATTTTTCAAAAGTCAAGAAAAACTATGCAGATATTACTTTTGTGAAATGTAAACACATATAGTGCCCTGTTGATGGAAGACTTCATCCTCCTTTATGTCTTTGTTTTGAATGTGGAAGCTGTCGGTTATTCATTTGATCATTTCAGTTAAACTTGACCACAACAGAATCACTGCTCTGTGGATACCTGCTCATCTTTACTTCTATGCTGAAGGAAGAGTATCTTTCTGTTTTTACAGGAAACATCCATGGAGGTTTAACAAATGAGCAACATATTATCAAACAGCAACTAGGGAAACATCTCTTTAGTGTATCATGGCTCTGAAATAAAGAAAGAGGACTATGTTTGAAGAGCCCCCCCCCCAAGCACAGCTTGTCAATAGGGCAGAAGGAGGGGCTGGAGAAGGTTGAAGCATTGAGTTCCAGTCCCAGCTTTGTCATTTTGGGATTGATCACTTTTGTTCATCAGTTAGTAAAACTGATGAGCAAGTACCTGCTTTTGTATATATCTGTACTTCATATCTACAACACAAACTCTAGTTGTTTATATTACCAAGAATAAAATCGTCTTGCACGAAAGACAAAATATTTTTAAAAGCAAGTTTCAAATAATAATAATGTGAGTTTCATGAGATACATGAATGTGGGATTTTACTGGAAGGTCTTACACACAGAGAGAACTTGGAACAATGTGATTCTAATTAAAATAAAGCAAAATATTAGCCTCTAGATGATTTTCTTCTTTATGACTTAAAAACATACTGTATCCCCCTTAGCAATACTGTGCTCTGTGAGGTCAACCAGTGGTTTATTTTAAGGAAATATTTGATTATTATAATATTGATGATGGTCATAATTAAAATATAGAAGTTATGAATATCAATTGCTTGGGTTCCAATTAGCATATTAACATGAAGTGGAGAACACATGTGTTCCTTTTTGATATTATTTTTTTTTCTCACTCATTCCATGGTACTGAACATTGTCAGCCCTTAACACAATTACATCAAAGTCTTCTTCAAGTTAGCTCCTGGCATAGGAAGTCAGGATTGGGCCTTAATTATGTTGATGAACAAAAAAGTCACCTTTTGTGTATAGGATAAATATATACAGAAGGTTGGGAGAGCAGCTGTTGCACTTTTGATTTGCCCTCAAGATTGCGACAAAAGGTCAGGAATTTTTTGATGCTAGCAAATGAAAATATCAATAATTAGGTACCTTGTAAACTTGTTTTAGGGTTGGTGTATGAAGTCAAAACTTCGTTTTCATCAGGATTCTGCACTTTGATGTGATTAATTAGAGATGTAAGTGCCAAGAAGATTGACACTCTAGCCTTTCAAAGAATATTCAGATAAATATCCCTAGCCCTGAGTTTTCTTCCTTTGCAAAACTGAGCAAATTAACATATGTTATTCCCATTCATGACAAATGTAAATGGAGTTTGGGAAACACTTCGAAACCTGGAGATAATTGCAAACACAAAGAAAAGTAGGTTTCATCAAGTCATTATTGAAACCCGATGGAGCCATCCTTCCCTGGTGTTTCTGGAGCACCTCAGCGGAATCAATTGCATTAGCCCTCTTAAAAGTCAATGTTTTAAAAGCTATGAATGGTAGTTTGTACTTGTAATCCCTTTGCAATGAATGATATTGCATTTGTGGAGTCCTCTAGTTCTGTAAGGCTATGGCCACTGCACAGGCCCTTTCTGTATTAAAAGAAATTAATTTGGTGATGATTGTCAAGTTATTTCTTCCAGGGACCAAAACTCTGTGAACTTGTGAGTTCCTCAGATTTTCACAGACTGGGAAAATGCTGCAGAATGGACTTCAGTGTTGCTAGGCTAGAGTTAATGACTTCAAACCATGAAAACAGTTTTGGGAGCTGGCATTTCTGGATTCTTCACAGTTCAGCTGCTTCCTTTGCTGCTTGTGCTAATCATTTAGTCCTACCACATCATCATTGCATTTTCATCATCATCAACATCTCAACTAGGAAGTGATAGGTAATCACTAACAGTGGACTCAGTTCTGTCTTTGGTTCTTCTAGATTCTTCATACTGGCAAGCACATTACTTGTTGTCCTCTGTTTCCTCAACAGTGAATGGAACAGTTAAACTATGGTTAGGAGTCAGAAGCTTTGATCATTACCAGGCATTCATTACAAAAAATGGAAGCCATAGCTATTGTGAAACTCTTTAATTTAATATTTGAAAGACAGAAATTCACTCGTTCCCTAGATTTAAAAACATGTTTTAAAAATTGCAATGAGTTGGCTTCTTTCTTTCTCTTAGGGAAAGAATACACTGAAGAGTCTTGTTGCCTAATGAACCAAGAACCCAAACCTTGGATTTCATTACTGTTATGATTCCAGATCCCACTAGAGTCTCTTATCAAATGTAGCCTCATTAAGTGCAAGAGGCAATGCACTTTTCCATTAAATTGTGCTGAGCTAACTTGTGGCTGACATGAGCCCAAATGAAATGTAATTATTTTAAATCTGTTCCTATTGGACTGTAGTTGCCCATCACAAATTGACATTAACACATGCAAAACTGCTGTGAATCCTTACTTAGCTAGGCTTTATCCTGAGTAAGTATACTGAATACCAAAACTGTTTAATGAAGCTTTTGTCAATAATCAAATCTAAATATAAAACATGTGGGTTCTTGCTCTAAATTATTGCTAAGAATAAACAATACATTATTTTTTCTTCCTCTCTTGAAAATGGAACTGTTTACAAACAAAACCCTCCCTTAGTTTAATGTTTATTTTGAGTAGCAAATAAATTTGTAAAATATCTATAGCCTATAAAATGAAGGCAAACTGTTTGCTAATAATAGCTAAGATTTGTTCTGTGCTAGAAATAGTTATAAATGCTATGTATGTTAAGTATATATGTTACTCATTGAGTAACTCACTTAATGCTTTTGTAGGGAAGAAAAAGAAGCAAAGAGAGTTTTATCCAAGATAACAGTTAGTGAGTGACAGAACCAGATTTATCACCGGCCAGTCTAGATTGTGTCTGTGGTTGTAATGACTCAACTACTTTAGTTTCTCTAAGTCTCCTCTGCATTGTTTCAGTTTCCTTAGGCTAACGGAACAAACTACTCATTGAAACAGCGAGGATAGGAACTGTGGAATGCAATTTTTATTGGGTGATATTTATGTCTTATTTTGTCTCCCAGTGAGATAGAATATGATATCAAATGCAACTCTATTTTAAAATAGGAGAAGCAGCTAATAGATGGTTTATAAGATTTGCCTGGAGTGATCTGGAGTCAGTAGAGAGGCAACGACAGGTACAAGCTTCTGACAGACTCTGTTTGGGTTAAAACCACTAAAGAATGTGTCTTCCCGGTGACAGCCATCAATGGCTGCAGGGGATAGAAATATCTAGGAGGCAATTAGTGATTCCAGAGGAAAGTGACAGAACACAGAGTGCTGGTGTATAAAGTTGGGTTACAGGCTGTGGGTCATGATAATGACTTTTCCAACAACCTTGACTAAAAACAAAATTAAGGTGAATTTTAGGCAGGCAGTGGTGGCATGCCTTTAATCCCATTATTAGGAGACAGAGGCAGGTGGATCTCTGTGAGTTCTAGGGCAGCCTGGCTTACAGAACAAGATCCAGGATAGCCAGAGCTACGCAGAGAAACCTTGTCTCCAAAAACAAAGACAACAAAATTTCAGTGAATTTTAAATGACAGTTCAAGAGGATTTTACCACTCTACACTGAATTTCAAAGACCCTCCCTTGTAAACACACCCATATCATTATCTCTGAAGTCCTTTCTTCAAAAAAAATAAAAGCACCAACAATGTTATGAATTCCTCCCTAGATGTCTTGGGAAGCCTAGCATCTTTGTATTTTATTGACTTCAACAATAAGATCAATTTATGTTTAAAATAATGACTTCTAGAATAGACATTTCATATGTAAATGACTCAAAGGGAAAATAAATATAATTGTATCATTCAGAAACTAACATATAACTTTTAGAGTTATATTTTTGGTTATAACAACTCTAGGAAGCACGGGTTTGTAATTTAAATATTCTTCTTTTCTTACGTGTGTGTGTGTGACATCCTGTGCATTAGAACAGAATGAGGTCAGTAGACAGTTTACGGGACTTAGTTCTCTCCGTCTGCCTTGTCAGCCCCAGGGATCCTCAGTTCCTTAGGCTTGGCAGCATGTGCTTTGACCACATTCATCAAATTATCTTTTAGTTGTTCACATAGATCTGTAGCTTTGAAGACATACCTTTTCTTTGAACATTTCCTGCTCCTCTTCCCCTTCTCCAGACTCTGGTGTCTCCCGACCCCCTTAAACAAAAGGTACAGGTTTACTTAGCTGCAAAATTTGTCTATACTTTCAGAAATTAATGTGAATCTTCCCAAGTCTGAGAATAATAATTCTACTTGGCTTAACTCCAGTGTTCTGTAAGGGAAAGAAAAAACTGCACAAAAACTGTTAGGCAAGTAATGATTTGTAGACATCTGCAGGAGGCCTTGGTCCTTGGTCCAGGAGTACTACTGCTGACAATTACACAAATCGTGTTCCTATGCAATTATCCCAGCAATAACCAATAGCAAGCAAAAATTACAGAGGCCTGATGCGATTTATGCCCACAGGTTTCTGGGTAGCACTTTGTTTGAATCAAAATGGCTATCTTTATTTTTTCTCTTGGCTTTCAAGAAAAGAATCAGCTGACTCCTCAGGAGAATATAATTTCCCTCCATCAAGTTTTAAATGGCATTAGCCTAGCAATCAGATGTCAAGGCGAAAGATAAACATGTCTATTCCTAGTGCACAAATGGCTAAAACACCAGGTAATATGGGTTCTATCACTCTGGCTTTTGCATTTTAAACAGCATTAACCTTGGGTAGTGTAGAGTTATGATTTCTTAAACTGTTTTCTCTCTACAGTGGCCAATCAGTTCTACAGTTTAAAAATATAGTCTGGGCTGTCATGTTTTTCTCTTAAATATGAGGGTACAGTTATGAAAAAAAAGAAATGGTTTGCTTTGTTTTTCATTGTTCATGATTACTTCTAGGTATGTTTCCACAATTCCTTCAATGTCACATTTAACTCCCTGCATTCAAAACTGCTTGTGTTTACCCTGTGGCCAAGAAGATTAAATTGTACATATAATATAGTTTAAGTAAATCAGATGATAAGTTCTTTTCTCCTCCCTCCCTCCCTCCCTCCCTCCCCCTCCCTCTCTCTCTCTCTTTGATCTCTTTCTTCTTTTTACTTTTTCAGGACTCAGGTATTAATGGTCACGTATGGAGTATTTTGAGAATGATCATTTACAGGCACTGAATAACTCAGACATCCATTTTAACTAAGTGTAACTGGGAAACTGCAGGAGGAAGAAAGCAGCCACGTGTGTAACCTCACCCTTCCCCAGACGACCCCTTCTATATTAAAAAAAAAAAAAAACCCTGGAGATAAAGAAAAAGTAAAACATAGGTTGGGTAAAGCTCTTTCTTGAAGTTGTTTGTATAAGAAGTGGACAAAAAAATCATGTTTTTGATATTTAGTCTGTTGAATGGAAAATAGATTCTGGTATGCAAATGACTATGTCTTCTTGGGGATAAAAAATTGATATCCCAAAAGATTGGAAACTGGTAGCTTTCTTTAGATTTTTAAAATTATTATTATTATTATTATTATTATTATTATTGTGCATGTGTGTCTATGCTGGATGTCTTTAGTTGACTGTGAAGGTAGGCAGACAATAGTGAGTCTTTGGACACTATAGTTACAGGTGATTACAGCACCCTGTGTGGGTGCTGGGAACTGAACTCAGATGCCCTGGAAGAGCAAGGAGCACACTTAATTCTGACTCATCTCTCCAGTCCAAAGATACCTGGTACTTTCTAATCAAGTATTTCATATTATTTTCCTGAGGGTTGGTATTCATATTTTGATTATTATTTCTACTACAATGTCATAAGAAATATAATTATATAATTTCCTATATTTAAATGCTTGTGCAGAAACCACTCAAATAAATGAATGCTTACTTGATTAAATATTGTTTGATAGTTTTGCTTGAAACCTGAGCAAGATCTGTGACTAGTTGATGCACTGGGAATATTCCCAAATTTTAATTATAACCAGAATGAGTTTTTACAGGAATGGAGGGGTTGTTATGAAAACTTTCCCAGGACACTAATTTAGAACATATGTAGCAATATAATTTTAGATTTATCTACACATTCAGCATTCTTTTTCTCTTTAAGTCTTCTAACTCCGTGGATTTAATGAATTCCCAAGTCAATACTTAAGTCAGGATCAACTTGACCTGATTAAGACTACAGTCACTAGGTTGTTCAAAATTGTGATCTATTAGGGGTTCCAAGTGTCACATAGCTTTCTGATGAGGTTGGGGTTTCCTGTCCTCCTCAGAAAACTTTCCTGTACTTATTTTGAGCGGATTTCTTAAAAAAAAAAAAACCTTCAACAGTAGAATTGAGTATTAAAATATTAATATTAAGGAGCTAAAATTGATATTATCAGCAAGTAGGGTGTAATTCAACTTACAGGGGTATAGGATATTTAAGGGGGTCAAGGTGGGCACTGTACTTGTTAAGAGGTACAGTGTTAGCCCCCACAAGACACACAATTCATGGAACACTTAAAATGATGAAAGAAAAGAAATGAAACAGGGATATATGCATGCTTGATATTTCATCAGTGTTAGACTTCAGTCATTTAGGATCTACTGAAGTTGTCTGAAAATACAGTAATAGCCAGAGGCAGTTCTTCAGTCTAATGAGACATATGTGATGTAAACTTGGGGGATGATATACTCATCAGAGGAGAAGAGATGTGGACCAGATGGTGTGAGATCACCTCACATCCATCAGGATAAGCCCTTTGGGCTCCTTGGACTTGGTACTGAGGATCCCATGCTTCTGAGGTGGTTCACAGGTTTTCAGGGAAGTGAGCACCTGTTCTCCCCAGTGCCATGGACTAAGAAACATACTCATTTGCAATAGAATGTTCTTTTTCTGACAATGCATGGCATTTTCTCATACTGTCACATCTTTTCTTATGCTCCCAATATAGGTAAAGCAATATATATGTTTGGGCAGAAGAGAGGGTTTTGAATTCGGTTTAAAAATTTGTCTTAGTCCTATTAGTGTCCAAATTGATGTGGTTTATGGGAACCGTGGGTTTCTTTTGAAACAGGACACATCCAGATTCTTCTGTTAGACCTTGACAACAGTGGAGGTGAGTTCTTGTCAGGCAGTGTGGTAGGGCCCTGCAGTTTGGCTTCATCCCTGATAAAGGGTATGTCCTCGGCAAAGTCACAAGATAAAAAGATGGCCTGCAACTCATTTATGTGGATGTCAACAACCTGTGGTTCCAATGGCGGGAGTGAATTTGGTCCATGGGCTTTTGGGAAACAAACACAGCTGATGCACTGACGTCCTGTAGGGTTCTTCTCTGTTCAGGACTCTATTGGTGGCTGTGTGTGTGAATAAACCAAGAACAGCCTTTTCTGCTGTGGCCACTTTGCTTTTATTTCCCATTTTGAAGTGTGACTCTTTGATGGATGTGTAAGGAATCCACTTAGACACCTCTGACAGAAGATAGGACTGGATTTTAAGCAAGCCTGATGCCGCAAAAGCAACGACACAGACTGCTGAGTAACACGCAGCAAGCTGGTTTGTGAAGAGACCAAGCATTGTGCGACAGAAGCACCTCAGTCCTTGTTCAGGCTGCAAGGCTCTGAGGACTGGAGAGCAGGCGTTTGTCTGAATGGAGAGAAGAAAAACTTAGCGAGGCTGAAGCACACCAGGATGTTAAAGTTGGAGTTGAGACTTGCTGACCTCATCTTCCCCTCTCTCCAACCTCATTTCTTTGTTCTTGGCAAGAACCCTCTGTTAGAGTTTAGACAGTCTCCTTTACAGATCTTGTCTCTGACTTGTTCATTCCTGGTTTCCAGCCTTCTCACTTTCCATTTCTAACATATTCTATTTGTGATCTGTGTGTCTCCACGATGTTTTTTATCTCCTTTAAAAATCTGGTTTAAATAGACTCTTGGGACAGAATTTCATAACTAAACTGAGCCTAGCTATGGACCGTAGTCCCTGATCATCTTTTTATCTGTATTTGGGAAGAAAAAGGACCTAGTTTCAGATACTGTAATTTGCACTGGGGTTAAAGGCTGACACTGTGTTTAGTTATTGCTGGAGAGGTACAGTCTTTCTTCCCAGCTCTGCCGCATGCTCTTGAGTATAGGGCTGTGTTTACTTTCTCAGTGCACTGGCCTCCCCGTCCACCCATCCCGCATAGGCCTTGACTGCCTAGGTGCAGGTACTGAGTTCCTGCTACGGCTGTTTATCACCCAATAGGAAGTGTTTTTATGATGGACCCACTCAGGGAGGAGCAGGGAAGTGAAGAAGAGAGGCTGCCTAGCGCTGTGTTCTAAGGGTTTCTAATGCATAACAAACTACTATAGGAGTATGGCTCAGCCCAGCAACCATTCAGATAGCGTGGTGTGGCTATGACTGCTCAGATCGGTTTCATGTGGAGTTAGCTGTGGCCCTGGTCCTTCTAGACTGAGCTTAGAGGAACCAGGTGGCCATAGTTAAAAGGCAAATTAAAGGTTACATATAGAGCAAGCATCACACCACTCTATAAGAAACAAGTTGTGTGTATTTGAGGCATAGCCACATTACAGAAGTGTTTTGAACATATTTGGAAAATATAGATTATTACATATTACTTCATAAAGAAACTACACGAAGTCTCCTTGTGTAAGTAAAGAAAACTTCTGTCAGTGAACCCTGTTCAGTAAAAATGGTGGTGATGAACTTTTATATGGTGCTGACAT